>NC_134403.1:375921377-376120122 GCF_038048845.1 Mixophyes fleayi
AGACACAATTTGCACCCACAGCACCTACAGTCCTCATGGTGCACTTAGGAAACTGCGTCCCACAAAATGCATTGTGGAAATTCTAAATCCACAGAGTTCTCTTCCAGTGCTCAGATATTGCCAACAACTAGTCCTTCACCCTAACACTCTATATCTCCACTATCTATAACTGTTCATCCACCATTCATTATCCCCATACACCACATCTTCTCCCAATGCCTATGTCCACCATCCTCCTATAATCCGCTTCACACAACATATTCTCCATTATCGCTTTATCATCTTTATTTTCTGTCTGCACCCCATAAATCCGTATTTCTACCACTCACACCCTTCACATGATGGTAACTTACTGACCTCCGTGAACGCACATGTGCAGTTGGTATCTTTGTACTAATGTATTTGTCCACTCTGCAATTTTTAATTTGCCGCCTTATAAATTTGTGTATAAATTCTCTACAAGACGGACAGATAAAGTGATCAGACATTTCTCATATTGCAAACTGTTGGTTTTCACATTCTTTAACTGTCAATAAAATGATTTCTCCACCACAGAAAAGCAATTAAATAACGAATAGAGATTTTGAATCTCTCACGTACACAGAATAGTGTATTCTTTACCTTTGTGAGTTGTTTAATCTAAGATTCAGTCACCTACTGTCGGTATAACTTCCATACTATGGTAATGCTCAGTAATGAGCTGGGTTATTGGAATATAGGGAACATTGATGGAAGTTCTATAACATTTTAGCCTGTAGTTTATCTATGTTTAATGCCACGGTCGCCAGGTCATTACACATCTCTATATAACTTATCCAGGTCGTAACATATTTCTACAATTTATTATCTGTCACAATATATCCTCCATTCACTCCTCTCCTCCTCTCACCACATCTCTATCATCCTCTCCTCACCTCTCTCATTATATCTCTATCATCCTCTCCTCACCCCTGTCATCACATCTCTATCATCCTCTCCTCACCCCTCTCATCACATCTCTATCATCCTCTCCTCACCCCTGTCATCACATCTCTATCATCCTCTCCTCACCCCTCTCACCACATCTCTATCATCCTCTTCTCACCTCCTCTCATCACATCTCTATCATCCTCTCCTCACCCACCTGCATTGTTCTTCCCCATCCATCCACATGTCTCCCTATAATGTCACATCACCCCTATCCCCCCATTACCCACATCCTGCCCTGTACCCGTCTTACCAGTAACAAGCTGGACGGTCAGGATGAGGACCACCAAGATGCAGGAGGACATAGTTATCTGTGTGTTGGCGCTGATGCTCCTGGCCTCAGAATGAGCTGTCTCCCACCACATCCCTAACTGACAGTAACACTTTGTGCAGCTGCTCTCTGCAGGGTTAAAAATAACATGTAAAGTCTGAGTGTGACGTGAAGCGTGAACATGTAAAAATTACCACAAATGACTAAAACTGTCACTAATATAGAGATGTGATTCAACAGGTCACTTAACACTAGTTATATACTGGAGCAAGTAACTACAGCATGAAACTGGGCTACAGAAGGTTAAGTTCTGCCAAGTAGCCATAATGTAATGCAGGCGTCAACATATAGGATTATATTATGGGGCTCATGTATGAAAGTGTAAACTGACAGCGCAACATCGCGCAGCTGCTTTTGCACTATTGCCCTCTGTTTGCTTGGGAGATGCATGAAGAGGCGAAGGAGGGCGCACAGCCGGCTCCCCAAACCTACCTGGTGGCAGAGGTCAGGTCTGGTCCCTATACCTCTAGTGGGACACATCTTGCTGTATGTCTGCAGAAACCTCATTTATAGTTGCACATTGAGCAATGTAATAAAACCCAGAAATATACAATAGAGTCACATGTAATAATGGCAGAGAGGACGTCCCCTAATACTTAGTATTATTTTGTGATATAAGTGAGGGTAAACTGAGCTGTAATTTAGGAGAACTCCAAAGCGTTTGGAAGAATAAGGTGGGTGGTCTTACAGTAGAAGACTTCCATGTGATATTTCCAGTGATTCCACCATTCTCCCAGACATCCAGGTGCTAAATGATTTTCCAGGGCAGCTTCTAGGTCTGGACAGTGGGCAGAGTCCTTGGATGCTCCAGGTGAACTTGCGCACACGAAGGAGCGCTGCGGATCTGCAATTTTTGCAGTTTCGTAAATGAGTCTCAACAAGTGAGATAATTAGATATCTGAGCTATAAACCAGCTGTATATAAGACACTAGAGTGAATACCTAGAATAATTACTGTATGTCTGGGATAAGTTGCTCTATGTCTTCCAGCATGGGTGTAACTACCGCCGGAGGACCCATGTGTTTTCCCCCTCGGGGGATGTAAGCTTGTCCATGTGGTCTGCAGGCTGTCGCTCTGTTCTTCTGAGCAGCTGGGGTTGGTGCATGTACAGTACAGCTCCAGTTGGACGTTCACGTTCCCTGTGGGCACCCAGTGGGTACTTATAGATGCAATATTTGCTATGGGGCCTGGTGATTGTGAGTTACACCCCTGTCTGACAGGAACATATAATTAAATAGTTGTATGTAAGTAGCTAAACTTCAGTATCTATCTGTAAGAGTGGGAGGGTGATGTACATCCTCCATGTGTGGGGACGATCAGGATTATTAATGTTTATTGTCAGACAAATTGTCACAGTCCCAGTGGCCCCTGGGTAATACTATACAGTGCTATTAATTAGTCAAGATAATAATACATTATACAAGTGAGCGCTCCACTATCAGTGGCAGCCTGCAGAGTGAAATAAAGGGTTATCCAACAAATAAATAACATATAAACAAAGATAATTCACTACGATGGGCGCTACACAGTGACACCAATAATAAGTGGTCTGGTGTCCTTACGTCTCACATGAATAAAATCAGAATATTATTGTAAGAAGACAAGTAGTCAGTATATAATCTGTACACCAAGCTGTATCGTCGAGTCATGAAAAGAGAATTAATTATTCAAAATTCATTGAATTTAACTAATTCAAGGGTTTCAAACTTGTTCGTGGTCTGATTAGGATTCTTGTTATGGTTCCATTTATTAGCAGAAACTTATTATCAGGGCACTTGTGCTAATCTATAGGTGTCAGTGACGTTGGTAGTAGATGCTAAACCACAAGAAGCTTTTAGACTTAACCAATATGTTGGCTTTATTTCAGAACTTGTTATAACAGATGATAAATGTACTTAACTCTATAAATGTCTGACCGTGTATGTCCCCCCACCTTCACAAAACCTTTATAGCTTAACAACTTAACTAAAATAAAAATACAGAGTCATGCATAAGGTTGGCAAAAATGGAGGACAGAGTTTATTAATTTAAGTAACCTTTTTAAATAACCTTTGGTGGCGGATAAAGGGCACTGAGGGAGAGCTCCCAAGCTGAAACAACCAGATAAACGTGGGAACTGCCGAAACCACCGTACATCCACTAACAGGGGATCTCATCCCAAACTGCCATGTGCTAAATTGGCGTCAGAGTGCCTGTACCCCCTCTAAACTCATGATGCCCCCCCTCAGAAAGCCAGACAAGGGACGCTCCTCACCGAAGGACCAAAGAGTTACTGGTGCCTCTAAGGGGACAGTGACCTGCGGACAAACAAACACTAGCACCTAACTAATCAGCCGCTGAACGCAGTGCCTTCCTACTGCGGAAAATTGGTTAAAACATCAACAACTACCACAGTAAACCAGGAGTGGGTGGGTGGGATCTCGTGATGAAGAGTGAAGATAACCAGGAAGTGCAGCCACCTATATGAAACTAGGACCCTCCCACAACAGCTATCATTGGTCGGGCCAGCACTGATGTTAACCCCTAAAGGTAAGTGTAAGTTCAGTTGCAAACACTGTCGCCCTTTAAGTGCATTCGACCTAAGGGGCCTCACTTGTCATTATAGTGCAGTCATATATGCAGATCGTAGTAAGCTTGTTTTGTGGGCAGTGTCATAGAACAAGTTGCTCATATATCTATTTGTGCCTCCACTCACTTTATATATTTCTAAGTAAATTTAAAACACAAGCGATGCAGTTCCAGTTATGACGCCTTTATAGTTCAACGGTCACTGGTAGAACCTGCTGAGAGACAAAGTTCTTGTCTGAGCATGCTCAGAAGTGCAATGACTGGAGGCTGCCCCACTTCCTGTCCTCGCTAGATCACAGTGGACACCACTGACAAGATGGGAGTCGGAGCGTAACACTCCGTAAAATTAATAATGAATTAATAAATAACTAATGAATCTACATAATGTAGCCATTAAAGCTCGGGTAAGCTCCATTAGGTTCAGACTGGCTCTGCCATGATTTAATGTTCCTCTTGCTTAATTAAGCAGTTTGTCTGAAGTTACAGAATTTATTAATCCAACAAACTGGTTTGAGACTAACCACGAATTCAAGCTTCTCCAGTCATGACAGCACACGGTGAACACAGGACTCGGCCGGTAGCTTTTACCTGAGTAACCCACATTTACTAGACTATAGAGGGCTTTTGTGTGTTTCTCCCTGCAGGTAAACCTGCCTATTAGATTTTCAGACCAGTTCAGTGTATCTCATGGGTTCATTCTATAATCAGCACCCGACGTGTGTTCTGGCTGCTGGAGAATGGGAGAGCTGAATAAACACTGCCCATTTCTCATTGGCTGAAGACAGCGGCCAATTGTAAGGTAAGTGTTATGTCCAAGAGATTACATTTAAAGTCCCCTATTAATATTGTCCTTTATTTTAATGGCGCCAACATATTCCACATCGCTACATAATCGTAAATATCAATTGAAATTTCCTATAATTAACAATACTGTAACAAATAATGAAACAGAGGGTGGATAGGCCTTGCTCTCTAGAGCTTACACTCTAAATGAGATAACTAAAAGAAATTAGAAGTGCTTGTGATTCAGCCACATGTGGTCACAGTGTAAAATAATGCTGTATGCACCAGTCAGAAAACGAGTTGCCAGGAACAGCAGATCAGTGCAATAAGCAGCAGATTTTGGTGGTGGAATTAACGAGTGCAAGAGGGTGTAGTGTGTCTGCTGCAGGGAGAGTAAATTAGTTTTAGAGGGCAGGTGCAGGTGATGGAGTTATTGATTAAACTAAGGGACATAATACAAGGGTGCTTAGGAAATTTGCTAAGAGTCCCTAAAAAAGATGAGTTGCCTGAGCCGTGACTAAAACTGCGCTATTGTGGAGGACTTTGTAAATGAGATGCAGATTCTTATACTGTGCCATGGAAGAAATAGGCGGACAGTGACTGACAGAGATATGCAGTAACAATGGGTCAGCCTGGAAGCCACACTCAAGATGGATTGACTGTATTGTTAATGGGAGAGGTTACAATAGCTGAGGTGGGAAATTACGAAATCATAAATTAATGTTTTATTGGTGTCAGATTATTGTTATTCTGTATTTATATACTGTAGCACAGAGGTGTTTAAAGTCCTCAAGAGCTACCAACAGGTCATGTTTTCAGTATTTCTTTAATCATGCACAGGTAAGTTAATCTGTTTTTATGGGTCAGTAATTATCCCACCTGTTTCTACAGACAGAAATCCTGAATACAAGACCTGTTGATAGCCTTGAGGACTGGGTTTGAGCACCTCTGCAGTGCTGTGCAACTAAAGAAAACAGACTGACATCATAAGCAACAACAGCAAAGTATAATAGAGAAGGTGAGAGCACCGTACTCACTGGAGCATAGAAATGTAGGAAGTGAAACACAGACAAATATGTGAGCTTTATATGGCAGACAAGCCATCTATGTACTGAGATGTGTTAGCTGTTCCCATGGACTGAAGAGGAAAACACTTTCACCGTACATCAGTACGTAGCATTTCAATAATCTCCAACCCCTGCACATAACTGAAAACAGGACTTTCAAACTATTTTTGGATTGTATAAAACTGAAAAGAAATAACAGGTGAAGGTGACTGATGATGATGTTGATGGCAGAGTCATAGGCAGATGGCTAGTGCTACTAATAATATACCTATCTCACTTGGTCTGTATAGGGTGCCAGACAGAGTAACACTTCAAACTCTCTTTCTACACTCTCGCTTTTTCCAACAAGTGTAACTTTCAACTTAGTGAATTACATTTGATACTAAGGGACCTATTATTAATTATTGTGGTGATAAAAAAATGACATATGCCCACATTTTTAAAAAATTTGCTGAGGCAACTCCTATTACTACCATGTCTTGCCTTGATATGGCAGTCTTTCTACTACACAACTCAATACTAGATGAGGCAACCCCAACCAACACACATAGGGCTAGATTTACTAACAGGCGTGATGCATGGCGCCTTGAAGCCGCCATGCATCGCGGCGGTTTTCCGGCGGGTTTGCATTGCAAACAGCCGGATTTACTAATGGGCGCATTTCAGCTTCAATTTGAAGCCGCCGGCGATGTCACGGCGGGATGTAATGCTCAAAGCCGCCGGCGGCTTTGAATAGAACATGGCGCTTTTGCTTTAAATGACGGCGCTTTTGTGTAAAGGCGGTTTTTTTGAAAATTACACCTGTCTCCTGGCCTGTTACTATTGGCTATTTTCAAACTCAGGAGATTTGACATCACAAGCCCTATATAAACCACTGGCCTGACACTTTTTTCTCTGATAGGGTTTAGAGGAGTTTTGAGAGAGGAGTTAATTGGTTTGAGCTTTGGTGACAGTTGGTGATAGTTGGAGTTTGGTGGATTGGTGAGAGATATCTGATTGAAGTGTGAGTAGTCCTGTGGTATTTTTCTGTTTTGTACTTTTATTTTCTCATTTATTTTCTGTCTTGTATTTTTTGTATTTGACTTGTCCTTTGTCTGTGTTACTTGTGTGTGCCTGTCTGGAGAGTGTGTCTGTATTTAGTGTAGTTTGTCCTTTGTGTTTGTAAGTCTTTCTGTGTTTTCTGTGTTTGGCATTTATTTGTCATTATGTCCAGAGATAGGAGGGGAGAACAGGCTGAGGAGAGGGAGATGGAGGTTGAGGGGTCAGAGGAGGGAGAGGGAGAGGTTGAGGAGACAGGACAGGGCAGGAAGACCAAGACAGGGAGGAATGTGCGTTTCTCACATGATGAGAATTGTGTGCTGGTGCACCACATAGTTCCCTACTATGAGGTCATCCTAGGGAACCTGGCAGCCCGGACTCCTCTAAGGCGGCGTCACCAATTGTGGGGGCGTGTCTGTGATGCCGTGAACGCGGTGGGCCCACTGGGACTCCTGGCTGGGGAAGCTGATATAGCTAGGGCACACTCTTTTAAGGGCACCTAAGACCTGTCCAAAATGCCTTGAAAATGTCGGCTGCGTTATGCCAATTACTCTGGAGGACACAGATTGAAAGGAACCTGTTGCCAAAAAGTGAACTGCACACAGTAGTTTGTGTAGTCCTGACACTGCATTAGAGCGGCTGGTTGTAGGCTCCAAATCAACCTTCACTTGCTCATACAGTGCCATGAGGTTAGTACGATTGAGGCAAAACATTTGTACTACCTCCACATCAGCCAAAGACTCCAGATTCAAACGCACTGGAAATGCACGTGGAGTGCGGGGTCTTCGCAGGCTCCGCGGAACAGATGCCAACTGCTGTTCATCCTCCTCCTCCTGGCGCCTTTCTGCCTCCATCAGGTAAAAAGCTGCAAACATACACTGGCAAGAATGCACCACATTACCTGCAAAAGCCATTCTCCAACAAACCCACACCTGCCAAATAATGAGGGGCCCTTTTTGTAAGCATCATGATTAACTGCTGGGCAATAGACGGTGATTGTCTGTGATTGCTTCAGGCAGAAAAAACATTTTTCACATGTGGATTGCATTAGCATTAAAATAAGGGTTAACTATGTAATGCAACAATTCCCATCCTAGTTTCTTTGAGGCAACAGTATTCTAGTGGTTTTTTGTAAAGTACAAAACAACTAGAAAAGGAAAGTTGAAATGAGACTTTACTATGCAATCATACTGGGTGAAAAAATAATGGAAAAAAAAAAAACCAGTAGCCTGAAATTTCATGACACTTTGGCCATTTTCTATACACAGTCCTAATGGGTCATTGGACATGAAATAGGCCTTTCTCTTATGGTCTGATTGGCAAAATACCTGGCACAGCACACTGTTTGTACCATCTCGCCGCTCACAAGCAGCGCTTTCATTTTGGTCTATTGAATGGCGGTTTTCCGGCGCCTTTATAAACCCCCTAATAGTAAATCCGGCTGTTTGTATGTTGAACATTGTTGAAACCGTCATGGCGCTTTATACAGAGGCGGGTTTGGAAACATCTTTTCTGGTCGTTTGGACGACGGGTTTAGCCTTAGTAAATCCGGCGATGGCTAAACCGCCGCCAAACCCGCCGAAAGTCGGCGGGTTTACAAACACGCCTGATAGTAAATCTAGCCCTAGGTCTCCAGTGATCCAAACCTCAAACCTGGCTCTCCAAGCAGATCTACTACCTGTATCACTAAGAGCAGTTGGAGATAATATCACTCCAACACTGACTCTCCCACTACTTCATCCTGTATTTTTATTACATGCGCTCTCTCTTGCCAAGCAATGCTACTTTAAGTCCCTATATTCAACCAATTGACATACCACCATTGCCTCTTTACCCATTGCAACCTGTTTCATTGCCCACTCACACCCCCTTCTTCTTTTCTCACTGCTCCAAAGTCCTTTACCTACTTCAAAGGCAAAAACAACACCATCCAACAAGATATCTTTTGAGATTTCTCAGATCCAGCTGCATACACCCATCTTCTCCTGCGCTTCTTCACTCAATTCATTCACACATGTTACTGAAGTGGAGGACTTCACACTCCTTTCTTCCTCTTCCCCCTCAAACTGTCTCCTTGACCTCATCCCTTTCCAAATCCTCTGCTCTTTCCTCCCTGCTTTTATTCCTCAATCCCAATATTTACCTGCGCTTAGTTTACCACTTCAACCTGTTCCTCTCTGCTGGCAATTTCCCTTTTATATTCAAACATGTCCTCATTTCTCATATTCCAAAGAAACTGTGTCTTGACCCTACTCCTCTCGTTACCTTTGGCACAGCTCTGTCCTGGATCACCTTCTACATTTCTAAAGGCTCATTCAGTGTCTCTACTTGTAGCACATTATCCCATCAACTCTCTTTCATCAACCCTAACCCTCTCTCTGTCTGTTTGGGGTAACTCAAGACTCTGTTCTTGACTCTCTGGTTTTCTTTCTTCACACTTCTCATCTTGATGAACTAATATGTTCCTTGGCCTCTACCATCACCTCTGTGTAGATGACAAATAAATCTATATTTCCTCCACTGACCTCTCTCCTTCTTTTTTATATTGTGTGTTCATCTGCCTCTCTGCATTTACACCTAGCCTTCCACCTTGTCCTATAACCTCTAATACAATTCTACTCTGGCTCACCCCTCCCCAATATCTGACTGATTGGCCAGAGGCCCAGTAAGTGTCCCCATATCTTCATACCTCCTGAAAAGCAGAGGCTGTGCTGTAAAATGGTTAGTTCTTCCTGTCTCCAGATGCTGATTTACAGATGTCTTGGCTCTGATCTGTCAAATATATTCATCTGCCTTTTACCTGACACTTACCGCTGTTAGTATGATATTGGATTTCTCTATACAAAGTCATATGTTACTGTAATCAAGTTGTCCTGTGTCTTGCCCTTCCTCTCTCTCTGTCTCTGTGTGTGTGTGTGTGTGTGTGTGTGTGTGTATGTTAGGGAATTTAGACTGTAAGCTCCAAAGGGACAGGGACTGATGTGAGTGACTTCTCTGTACAGTGCTGCGGAATTAGTGGCACTATATAAATAGCTGATGATGATGATATTCAGATGTGCAATTTGCGTAGCGTAACTTGCAAGAAATAGGTCTGCGCATGCCCAGAAATGGACATTACACCAATTAACGCAATTCATGTCTGCATGCAATGGACACCTACAGCTGTCTGTGACTTGAGAGGCGGAACGGGGAGGGAGGGTTGGACTAACATAGGCCATGTACAGTAAGGGCGTTCAGTAAACTCAGTTTAGTGTGTATTCCATCTTGTACTTCTGGATGATCACCGCTAGTGGGAAGCGGCCCTTGCACGCTAAACTCTCTCCATCCCCCGGCTGTGTTGTATTGAATCCAGGACCCTGTGTCAACACTCTGCCTGCTACCCAGCAGTCCTGATCAAAAGTAAGCGGTCGGGAAGAACAGCTAAGGAGCTGCTGCGGCAGCTGAATCCAGCACCCAGACGTAACTGGTTCCAGGTACTGGTGAAGGACCCCAATGTTAGCTGGGACTACTCTCCTATAACTAGTGTGCAGATGGCATTTGTAGTTGGTGAGTATCTGAGAACATCAACAGGTGGGCTCCGTAACTGCCATTAAAATAAACCCCCAAGACAAGCGGTAAAACCTCAAATTAATGGTAGAGAAAGACGGGAGGCAGAGTAAGTCCAACCTGTCACAGTTTATAACTGGTGTCACCGGTGGGATAAAAGACAGGGAGGAAGAGTAAACCCATCCTGCCACCCTCATTGCGCAGAGCAGATTGTACCAGTATGTTCTGATTTAGAGCAGATTTAGTAGAGTGGTTTGAGGAGGTGCCAGTATTGTACCATGTGGGGAAAGCACTAAGGGGTAATAAGGAGCTGGCTAAGGAATATTAGGGGGATATTTGGACATTGCACTGTATATCTATAATATAAATGTCTAGTGGCGTGTGTTAGTCTGTGTGTGTGTGGAAAAAATAAAACCAAGCTGCAGCGCCACCTGCTGGGCGGAGTTATACACTGACCTACTAAATTCTTAGTGTGTGTGGAACAAAAAAAAATCAGAAAGGGCTGAAATTTGGTATACTAAGATGTTTTTAATTTGTTAATTTAATTGTTAATTGTTAAAAGTGTTTATAAAGATTTAAAAAAAATATATATATATTTCTTGAAGGAGAAGTGACAGTGGGGAGTGGTTGGTGGTTGCCGGGGGTGACAGTGAGGAGTGGTTGGTGGTTGAGGCCTGGGATATGGCCCAAATGCATGACAAGAACCTTTTTAACACCTTAAGTAGCTTGATTTGACTAGAATGCATGAGTATCATGCACGGGTTAACTTGTGTATATATATATATGAACAACATTCTTATGCGTAATATGTGCTCATATTATTATGATGATGATTATTATTATTATGATTATTATTAATTAGAATGACAGAAATTCTATACAGATAAAGTGCTCTCTCCAGACAGAGCTGCAATGAGACATTTAGATACAGAGAGCAGGTTTCATGGGGTTATATATTTGTACCTGTTTATTTATAAATCTTGACTCAGAAGGGAAACGTTAATTTGAGAGCGAGAGAGAAGTGAAAGGAAGTGTTTGAGGTGGAATCAGAAGAGCGTGTCCCAGGCACATTGAACACCACAATTTCATTTCCCCTTAACCATGTCAGTGCTGTGTCAGTGCTCCCGGACCAGGGTCCTCACTGTGCTGTCTGGGTGACACGTTCCCCGGACAGCTCCGCACTGGTCACTCTGTGATCTCCAATCTCCTCCTAAGTAAAATGTTCTCCATCGGACAGAAAATCAGAATGAATAAATATAAAAGAGTAAAGTCTTCCCATTCGGTGTCTAGCAGAACACTTTGAGTTGTACCCCTAACACCGCACCGTTCTCCTGATGAAAGTTATGCTGACAATGGTGTAATTGCTTATGCACCATGACTCTTAATAGAGAATATGTAATGTATTTTTGTGGGAGAATTAGGTTGGCACAAAAGCTATTTACTAAGTGATATATGATATATAAATCCTATGATAAGACTCAGAGGTTAGTGCACATTGGAGCCCAGCAGGTGTAATTCACGTAATTAAACAGGGGGGGGCGTATTCTCTCTTGCTTAGGACAATAACATAGTTACGGCTCTCAAGGTGCCATCAATTACTCAGAGTTGTGCTGGAGTCAGTAACTATTTTTGACCGGAAGTGTTTCTCATCGTTCCACCACAAGACATTAGAAAGTACTTGACTCTCCAACTCTTCCCATCAGCCTCAAATTCCTGGGTAATGCTGCGTGCAGTACTGTTAGGTGAATGTAGAGCAGCATGAAGCAGACATATTTCCCAATTGTCCCTGCAATTGAGACAAAGTACTAGTAGAGTGAGGGACACTCACCCAAATTTGGGCTGCACCACCAGAACCAGGATATTTGGCAGACTGGTCTCTCCTGTCTGCTCTTGCAGCTTTCACTATCTGTTGCTGCTGCTGGTGTCTTAAACCCTGTGCTGGATCCTGGAATTTTGGGAATAAGGATAAGTACATGAAATCGGTGGTAATCAGTGTCCCTATGCTTGGAATACCGACAACCACTATTCCTACAAAAAAAACCTGAATAGTTAAATAACGACCTGATGAAAATATACATTTACCTTCACAGCGACGGCGTTCATTTCCGAAGAGTCGACTATGCAATGCCTGGTGATTCCGAAGATGCTGCACGCCGGCGCTGGATTGTGACGTAATTGAAGACATTTAAAGAGGTATGTTATCCATAGGGTTAGGGTTGTGCTGCGCCAAACGTCCGTTACTTACCTGTAGTCACAATTCAGCGCCAGCATTCAGCATCTTTGGAATCACCAGGCGCCGCATAGAAGACTCTTCGGAAATGAACGCCGTCGCTGTGAAGGTAAATGTATATTTTCATCAGGTCGTTATTTAACTATTCAGGTTTTTTTTGTAAGAATAGTGGTTGTCAGTATCCCAGCATCGGGATACTGTACCCCACCCCATGAAGTATGGAAAGCCAAGCAATGAGTGAACACTTTAGGCCTCCTTCACACTAACCAGCCTCAACATTAAATTAATAGCATTTACATTTAATAAATAGACCTAAACATGTGCCAACATTAAGTTAATAGTAAAGAAATAAACCCACACTCAGTGAATCCCATGTGGTCCAGGGTACCAGCAGTATAGAAGTCCTATATGTGTACATACACAGTTGTTCTCAGTATCTGTTTTTACTATTTCAAATGTCTCCACCTAGTAAAATGAAAGTCCAAGAAATTGAAAACATTTGAGGCTTTGCATAAGCTTAATGTAACTGTCAATAAAAGCCTTTGACACTTATGAAATGCTTGTAATATTACTTCAGTTATACCATAGCAACATCTGACAAAAAGGTCTAAAAACACTGAAGCAGCAAATTGTGTGAAAACCAATACTTGTGTCATTCTATAAACCTTTGGCCATGACTGTAGCTGATTTATTTTGGCTGATTAAAGATTGACCTCTGTAGGCAGCACCGGACACGTTAGTATCATAGCTGTACTATATCTAGTCACGACTAGCTATTTACATTACTTGTCATTTCCATACGGACAGCGGGAAAGACAATCACCATTTACTTTTATAAAGAGAAAAACTTTACAACTTTACTAAAACTTTACTAATGTATCCAACATACAATACAATACAACGTATTGTAATAGGGTTCATTGCTGTCTGTGTTATATAGTATTATATACTTCATGTTTGGTGCTGGGGACCTTCTTTATCACCTTTAAATAAATAATAATAATAATAACAACTGAATGTGCAGGTGTTGTATTTTGTTATATAAAATAGTGCGACTTTCATTATGTTACGAGCCGCGGCGGCTGTGAGTACCGCTTCTGATGCCCTCTGACGTCATTTCCGGAGTCTACCTGACGGACGCCAGCAGGAGTAGCGCAGCGTCCCGGTGGCTGGGGACAGCCGGGCGCGTACGCAGGAATAAACACAAGCCTGTGGGCTAATTAATCATGGACGATTATTAATTAAGCAGAGGCCTCTATGTGATTTCAGAGCTAGGCTCTGATTGGCTTATGCTGGTATTTAAGGCAGTGAGTTCTGCAGCCTCACTGCCAGTTATAGCTTTTCTGCCACAGTCCTGCTGACCTGCTTTATCCTAGTACCTGCTTTTGTTCCTGTCCCGTGGACACTCTATTGGGTTTCCCGTGTATGACCCCTTGCTTGGATTTGGACCCTGCCTGGTTGCTCGTGACCCTGACCTTCCTGCCTATATCTTGACCTTGCTACCGTTCCTGTGACCTCTGACCTTGGCTTGTCTATTGGATTTGCTGTCTGCTGCCGGCCCTTGACCCTTGCCAGGACTTCACTCCGCTTTCCTGGGTTCTCCCCAGCCGGTACACACTTCACGACCCTCTGTGAGTCTGCAGCCCAGTCTGTCCCCACCACTAGGGGCTCCAGTGAACACCTGACTGGCGGAGCAGACTCCGGGTTGTGCAGTATCGGCTAGGGGGGTTCCTAACACATTAACAAAACATTATTCTCTCTTTTGTATCTATTTATACACAATATAATGATGTATTAAAATGCATTTGTATTAAATTATTATGTTGTATACAAATAGCATAATATTAACACATACTAACAGTTGCCTAACAATTGTGTGTCCTGCATGGTAGATGTGGCGTACATACACACACATACACCTGGGGGTAAATGTATGAAGCTCCGGGTTCTTCAACACCCGCGAGTTTGGTGTCTTCGGCGTTTAAATTTAAAGCTGCGCTGCCTTGTAAAGGGAAACTTCCCTTCATACATTTACCCCCTGGTGTAAGTACTACTCACATCTCAAGTTGTGCCCGGACATGAGAGTGCATTATCTTGTCTGCATTTTTACCGGCATATGCGTCACTTCAAAATGTTCTCCAACATGTCCGCTATGCACCCTTTCACTGCTCTGCAGGTCGCCATAGTAGGAGGAAGATGCTTCTCTAACTAAGCAGACAGAGCAGACAGAGCAGACAGAGAGTGAGTGAGAGACTTGTAGACTGTACAGAAAGATGATGTGTGGATTGATGGACTGACAGCACCACAGGTTACTCCAGTGGATTCCAAACTTTTTCAGTTCAAGGCACCCTTAGGGCCTCCAAAATTTTTTGAAGGCACCCCTAAGCCAATATAATTACCAAGTAGTCCCCCGCCTTGCTTCTACTGGCCCTGGCCAAGGCACCCCTGTGAGATCTCCAAGGCACCCCAGGGAGCCTAGGCACACAGTTTGGGAACCACTGGGTTACTCACTGCAGCCTCACTTTTATGACCTTATCAGATCCCATTACAACACTATCCTAAATATAGGGGAGCAACATCGTCCTTTAATAGAGTTACCTTTTAACAGAGTTGCAGTGGATTTAAACTACAATGTATTTTAGCATTCTAGTTGATATTCTTTCGTTTAGTGGTCCTTTAATTAAGGTTATCAGAAGTTATCACTTCCTGGAGACAGTGCCTGTTTTGGTGGGTCTGTCCCCAGGAAACCCTTACCAGGACCCTCCACCAGCTTGCACCGAAAAAAGAAATTCTAGTGTTGACAGGTCGATTAGTGCCGCTACCCATTTTGAGGCATCAGAGCAAACTCCGGGGTATGGTGGAGCGGCTCTTCAGCGCATGTGTCATGAAGCACCTACTGAGTTATGAGCAGACTACCAGCTATCACCAGGAGTAATCCCTGGCCACTTCTTGGGGTGCCACCTAGGCTAGCAGCACATGGGGACGTGATCACATAGCCCTAACACCATAGGTTGCGTGTACGGCCTAGGAGGAGTATTAACATGTGGACCAATAGGAAGCTATTGGTTTTCACAGACACTTTACCCTACATTTAATCTTGCATCTGGCCCCCTAATAATCACCAGGCTCAAGGGAGGAACTTTGTACCTCTCCAACCCCCTGTCAGCACCCCTGGATGACTGTACAGGACACAAGTTAAGTCCGTCCTTGTAGTTGGAGGAGGTTATCTTCTGTACAGTAGAGATCATTCAGCATTTAGTCATGACATTTTGGAGGGAAAACTGCATTACTAGCTACACAAAAGATTTTACTAATGTGCCCCACCCCTAGCCAGACTCCTGAGACTCCTCCATTTCTTTTACATCCTTGGGCGAAAAATGGGCGGGGTGCAGGTGGCCCAAAATCAAGTGGTAAAAGATTGCAGCCCGTGACTGGACCTCTTACTCACCAACCCCCCTCCCCGACGTTGCCATTGTAAAGTGGTGAGCGCCATTGAATTGTTGTTCTGTTTTACAAGACATAAAACAGCACTGAGTCTCCAGCAGAGGGGGCACCTTAGTAAAACCTTTTCCTAGGTGGTAGCATTAAATGTTCCCAGTCTTATTCCAATCACACAGCAAGATGAATTAACCAGGCTAGTCTTATTCATAAATACAAACTCCCTGATCGGCTCAGAAATGGAGAACCAAGCCTGGAACTTAGAGACTGTATCACGGAAACTGTGCACCTTGTGTCCCCCACAGAGCTCAATTTCTGTAACATTTTTGCCACAATTCCAGCGTTGAGGTCTCTGTGTGCAATATAATTAGGTTCTGTAGAAGTTAGAGGAACCGACCTGGATTCCATCTGTGAAATTGAGTTATGAGTGGTTCCCGACTCCTGGATATGGTTAGATGGTTAGACCCACCACAAAGTAGCTTCACTATATAGATGAGCTCATAAGCAGATACAATGATAGGAAAGGAACCTTTATATATATATACATAATGACCTTAGATGTATATTTTAATTATCCAATCAACCTGCTAAAGTTCATGCTCTGAATTCTGTACAATATGATCCAATTTAACATGATTGGGTAAATGACTAATTTATAACTTATATTTGTTTAATACCTACGTCAAGGGCTGGCTCCTTTTACCCCTAGACCAGCCAGCCCCTCGATCCAATATAACCCCAGGGTTCAATCTTTACTAAACCATCTGCTCACAAATTATTAGCTATTGTATCTATGGTAATTTGCAATTTAGACTTAAAGAGCCACAAATTGAAGAACTTTTTTGGGGCGTTCCCTGGTGGGCACAAAGCTTCTTTCCCCTCACAAAAGAACTGTGTTTCCACTGGTGCTGAAATCCGAAGTCGTCTTATACTCACAGTGAGATGACTTGTTGTATTGATCACTTGCACATGTCTATGTGCTCAGACAGTCATGTAATAAATACAGTGCGTGTAGCCTCTCACTCTCATGATGAATGACTCAAATGTAGGTGGGGAATAAAATAATAATAGAAATGTTCATTTAATGAAGGATATTTTGGTTTAATGAAGGAGATGGTCCTAAAATGCGAGTGGGATGGACTTTGGATGTAGATGATCACTCTTTCCACCTGGATCCACGTAATGACATAGGTCAGATTCCAGGGACCAGCTCTCAAAGCGTAATGTGGGCGCTATGTCTATGCCACATGGAGCTCTAGAGATTTCTCCCATTCATATAGGGTTTAAGGTATTAGTAAGTCACTTAGGTTGTGTATATTAGTGGATAGATATGTCCTTGTATTTAGTAGCTGTAATGACAATAAGTTATATAGCAATATGTTTATTTTTTACTGTTTAGTAAGTGTGTATTTTACTTATATACATTATGGGGCTCATTAATTGATTATAGACCAGAGAGTTGGCAGATGGAGATATCCCCTGTGTAGAATCCATGTAATGTACAGTGAGACATGAGAGGTTGGTGAGATTTATAGAATTTCAGAAAAACATCTTCAGAATATGTCTCTGTTCTGCAAGAAAACAAATCCCATTAAGGGTCATTTACCAACCACAAAAACTGTGGACCGGCAGTGCTTCTCTATTCACACAGTGCACATTGTCCACTAAGCCCAATTCATAGAAACACCAAAGTCAACCTGCGCCCGGCTCTGTGGTTTGAGAAGGTAAAAACCAAATTCCTTTGGTGAATTTAATGAAATTCTGAAGCCAAATGAAGACTTGGGGGAATGATTCATATCTCCACTTCGCTGGTTGGTGGAAGCTTCATAAATCAACAGGGTGGAAATAATAAAGACCGTCCTCCAAGGACCAACCATCTCACTTATTCAGCTGGACTCTTCAGGTTTTCCTACCAAAACACTGCTGGGATTAGCGTTTATGCCTTAGACTTATTATGGGAGAGGGTGGACATAGAGACTGTATTTGTTACGTGTCACTTTTTATTATAATGGTGGAGGTGGCCATAGAAATGCTATTTCTCATGGAACTGGAAGCTGTAGAGTGCTCTCTGGATTGCTTTTATATGGTTAGGACCTGATCTGCAGGACCTCAGAGGTAGCAGAGACTCCATGGGCCTGATTCATTAAGGATCTTAACTTAAGAAACTTCTTATTTCAGTCTCCTGGACAAAACCATGTTACAATGCAAGGGGTGCAAATTAGTATTCTGTTTTAAATACTGACTGTTTTTTCATGTAGCACACAAATACTTGATAGCTTATTTGTACACTGAAATTTAGAGTTGATATTTGTGTGTTACATGAAAAAACAGTCAGTATTTAACTTATGTGCAAAACAGAATACTAATTTGCACCCCTTGCATTGTAACATGGCTTTGTCCAGGAGACTTAAATAAGAAGTTTCTTAAGTTAAGATCCTTAATGAATCAGGCCCCATGTCTTTAAATGTGCACCCACCTTCAAAGGAGGGAGTACCTCTGTAACCTACCCCATTCCTCTCCTTTATCTCATATAAATAATCCCATCCCTCAAGATGTATCTCACTCCTGCACGTCAGCGTAAGACTATGTACCCTTGTACCCCCAATCCACCCACATTCCCCCATCAGCTACCGCAGACACCCCTAACTCCTGCACTTCTTCAGAAACTATCAGCACTTGCACAAAAGTAGCCAGATGACATCAAAAGAGCATTTAATCTGCGGTTTTACAGTTTTGCGGCTCGTAAATTATTCTTTTTGACTTCACCCGAAAGAAAGAGTAAATTAAATGAAAATTAAATTATATTTGAACAAAGTTTTATTATTTCATAAAAATGAAGCATTATGTTTTCCTGCAAAACGTTTTCAATTTTTAGCTTATCATTTAAAAAAAGATACATCTCAGACAAGTGGCTTCATATTATTACATTGAATACATCTTATAGATATAAGTAGTCTCTACATCACAGAGTTCAGCAAGTGGCTGAATGTATCTGGCCTCAATGTCCTGCAGATGATGGAGTAATAGTGACTAGACACATATTAATATTGGTTTGAGTTTGATGAATGAGTGGTAGATGAACAAGCCGGTTTAGCTTCTTTTCTTTCCCAGAATTCCTCCTGACTCCTGATCATATATTATGGTCACTTTCAATCCTGAAATCTTTGGAAGGTGGCCAGATCCATTGAGTCGGGGGTCTCATTAGAGAACTTATCAGAGGTATCATCCGGGATCGCACTTGTTCCCATCTCCTCGGTCGCAACCTGGGCATCTGGAACATAGAAAACACAGAAGCCCTGAAGGATAATATCCGGAAAGGATTATAGGATGCAATTTGTTCCTTACAAATCCTGAGAGTCGGCAGATGGAGAAATCTCCCTACAAGTAGAATCCATGTAAAACAGAAGATATGGGAGATTGGAGAGATATATTTCCTTCTCCATCCCCATCTTTGTATTTCTAACTTGAGAAATAAATATTAAGAATACAGTGAACAGTATAGTAATGTTATAAACCCAGATTTACTTTGTTATAATGGATGACACTTGTCTATGTCCTTCTGTAAACTTAAATCATTACCTAAAGTATAGTTGATCTTGTTCCATTCCACACGTGGTTTCCCAACGCTTCTCCGGATCTTGGTGTATATGACACTAAACGTACTGGAGGCTGTAGATAGATTATACAGATTATATTCATCATCATCATCATCATCAACAATTATTTATATAGCGCCAGCAAATTCCGTAGCGCTTTACAATTGGGAACAAACATGAATAAGACAATACTGGGTAATACATACAGACAGAGAACCCTGCTCGCAGGCTTACAATCTTCATATTATATGAATTGTCGTCATCTTCACACCCTCATTCTGAGGCTTTGTGTGTACAGAATTCAAAACAATGATCAATTGAATCATTATAACAAGTCCTAATATATCACTAATACCATGTAAGGAAGGATTTGGAAAAAACCCCATCAGTTTATCGTCAAGGTCAACACATATTTCTGTGAATAAAATATTGTAAAATATAAATGTATTTCTTCAGCATATTCTAATATTGAATAGATGAATACAGTAGTAATAGGAGGATTTTTATACTTGTGATAAATCCATTTCTCTGATCCCATTTGGGGACAGGGCTACCATGGGGTTATATGTAGGGACTCAGGAGTTGGCATTTAAATCGTTACCTAATTCTTAATGTAACTGTTGACACAACTCCGACTCTTCAACCCCTCAGGATCGCTCCTCAGGGTAATTGAAAAGTCTCAAGGAAGGAGACCAGAAAACAGCAGCCTCTCAGAAGACCGGGACCACAATCTCCCGATTGAGGTGAAATCCGGAAACACCCTTGGGTTGGAAAGAGGGAACTGTGCCCAACACAGCCCTGTCATCATGGGATGCTAGATAAGGCGAATGGCAACAAGTTCTGAGACTCGACTGACGAGGCGAAAGACCTCTTTCAAAGTCAGGAACTGGACTTCTGCTGACTCCAAAAGGAGAAGTCAGAAGGAACCAAGATGAGGTGCCAAGGTGTTGTGGGTGGCAGGTAAGGAGGCTGGATGTGCAGAATCCCTTGGAGGAAGTTCTGCACCTCTGGGATCCCCACCAGCTGCTTCTGGAAAGGACCTGGGTCCTGTTGTCCACTAGGTAGCTTGGTCTTATGTTTGGCACAGGTAGAATGTTTAACCCTAGGTACCTTTCCCATCTAGGACAAATAGAGTTGCAACAGTACCAGTTAAAATGCAAATTTAATAGATTAATGGAAAGAAGAAAAACAATATAAATTCATACAAGACTGAGAAAATATATGTAAACGAAGGCACTAAACTAGTCACAGATTATTAAGCAAGAGCAGTACCCTCCCCAAAGCAACTATGGACAGTGTCGGACTAGCCCATCGGGACTCCGGAGAAGTCCCCGGTGGGACCCCGACGTCAGTAGGCCCCCAGCCACTTACAGTGAAGGAGGGGAGTCATACTGGTCTCCCATGCTAATTACATGGATGTGCTGGCTCCGGCTGCCGCTGCGCAGGAAGACAGGCGACAGAGCTGCAAACTTGTGAAGTCACAGGTCGCGGCTTCCAGAGATCAGGGAGCAACACTGGGGACTGAACAGCCGGCAAGCGACATTGTGTTGGGAAGGAGAAGAAGAAGAAGCGATAAGAGCTGTAGAGAAACAAGATAAGGGCACAGAATAAGAACTAAGGGAGCAGAAAAGAAAGCAGAGACCAGGGACACATAATAAGTCATGTGGGCAAGAGATACAGAGAGTGGGGTGCAGGACAAACAGATAATGGGTAAATATTTAAACATGAAAACACCTTATGTATATTTCATTCCAGATTATTATTATGCCTTTTGTCAGCTTGTAGATGTAGAGCAGACAGGTCCTGGGGCTGGAATAGTGTTATTCATGAAGACATTGTCTATGAGCTCACAATGAACAACAGGGTAATAAATTAGAAATATATCACAAAACAAAACACAGTAAGAACACAGCATTATTCTAATGACCTTTGCAAAATATACTGTATATTGAATAATATATTCAATAATATATCCAACAACTGTAATATATATAAAGTGTACAATCAGCAGACAGTTCAGCATCACATTTCAATTTCTATGTGATGAACAACAGTATATTCCAGTGGTTAAAGGGTTAATAACCACAAGCAGACGACTAGAGCACACAGCACCATCACATTCCCATTTTCCTATATACACCTCTTTGCTGTTAATAGGTGGTAAGGAATAAAAATCATATATTTACAAACACAGACACAGTGGTGGATTTGAAAATTTAGAAGTGACAGCAAGAAAAATGTAAGTGAATGGAATCTGGTAATTGATAAGTAAGGAGCTGGACCAATAGGAAAAGTCAGTGATCAGAGAGAGGTGGGAGTGGGAGGAAATGGCAGGAACTGAGTTGTATCGGGGGCCCTGGACCAGACACCCTGAATCCAGCAGCACAGACTGAGAATCAGGAGGTCACAGATATTCTTCAATTACAGGTAAGATTAAGAATACATTTCTCCATTTCTTTACACATATTTGCATATTTCCCGTAAATATAGATTTTTCATTCACACCGATTTGAAGAGCTACTTATCATTAGGTGGACCCCAAACATTGGTTTCCCCTGTGGGCCCTTTATGTCCCAGTTTGACACTGACTATGGAGTATATTTACAGAATAACGCTCCCAATAGTGAAATCCCAGTAATATAATGTGACACGGGCACCTGGAGGTGCACACACAATCAACTTCTTGCTTTATACTTTTCTTTATTGTCAGGATGGCAAAGTAATTGACATAAACATAGTTTAGACACTTTCTCGTGACCCTAATGCTAAATTAACAGAGACCAGTAACACGGCCACTATCTGGCATCGGTCACCGTGAACAAATAAAAAGACAGGTTTAAATCATTTAGACTCCGCCCACAATCCTGGCTTGATAGATAGGTGACACTCCCACCTGCTCTTTATAAAGTAGTTCTTATTAGGTGCTCTGCTTGATTAGCCTTACTGCAACACACGCTGTCAGCTGTTGTTAGCTGTGGAAAAAGATAACTCCAAATTGCTTCAAAATATATACGTTTAAATCACACCCTATACTATTATTTTGTGACACATATGTTCTCCACCTGTATTTCTTTAAACTAGGTGCACTGCTGTACACATGTGAAACTGCAGACTGTCAGCCAAATACCCAACTCCTCTCTTGGAGAACTGTGACAAACCACTCCCTTTGTCACAATAACATCTGACTATGTGCAGAAGAAAAGGTACATAGATGAACAGCAATCAGATATGGATGTAAAATGAACAGTGATTGAGGTACTTAGCTCTCCAGGTGACAGCCAAGAGCAGAATACACTGGAGAGGAGAAGAGCCTGTCAGATGCTATAAAGTTGAAAGTGGAAGTGTCCCCTTTGCAGATCCTCTCAGGAATGTCTCATCCAGCTCCTGTAATGACTCCAGATCATCAGATTGCCACCAAAGGAGATACCAACCAACAGGGGTGGGGGGAGAGCTCAGATGTGGAGGGGTATACTCCTCCCCACTTCACAACCGTTGAGACAGGCAGCACTTTTGCCTTAGGGAGGCCATTTGTGCAGGCTCCTATGTGTAAGCTCGCAGATGGCTATTTACATCTCTTAGCTCAGATGTTGGAGTAGATAGAAAACCAAGTCCCCCCTTCTCTGTTGAGCAGGGGACATAGTATCTTCCGAAGAGTTGGTGGCTGCTCAGAACTGCGGCTCTCTGCTGGTCATCCATGGCAGAATAGACGTTATAGTGCCACTGTAACAGCTCCATAAGTGTAGAAATTGGTGAGAGCGCCCATTACACATCCAGGGCCTCCAGGGGTTGTAGAGGGGAGGTGTTGGGTCAACAGTTTCATCAATGATTAATTAACTATTTAAGCACCAAATCCTGAGTCTCTTCATACAACCCCATGGTAGCAGTGTCCACAGATTGGATGAAAGAGAAATAATAATGATAGGGAGTTCCTATTTCCATTGTGGTCAATGGCCCTTTGTAAACCAAATAACAGACATCTGGTTTTATAGGCGATGATATAGGAATATATGTTACATGTTTGGTAAAGTGACCTTAGGGCTGATATTGATCACCCAGAATTACATTTGTACGTCTTAGTGAACTCCCTCTAATCAGGACTCACAACTTCAGTACTAACCAACCAATCACAGCTCTGATGTCCCGCTACCATTTGTCTGGTACCTGGCAGAGTAGGAGATTTGGAGCCACATGTGCGGCAGCTGGAGTGACGTGAGCAGGAGGTGAGGGTGTCGTATGGGGCTACAGAATGGCACTGGGGGGCTATTGGGGGCATTATCAGGGTGTATGATTGTATTATGAGGCTACTTTGTGCCATTATGATATTTTATGGGGGTATAATAAGGTGTATGGTGGTCTGGGGCTGTGCTTGGGTTTGTGTATGTTCTGTATGTTCTGTATGTTCTGGACATTGTGTATGATACGGGGCATGAAGACTGGGAGCGTTACAAGTCTACATTAGACACATGAAGTAATATGTTTATAATATGCTATATATTACTATAACACTTCTAGTAGGTGTACATTGTTACACCACAATATGGACATCATCTATCCCTGTAATGCATGGTATATACTATCTGTCATTGTGCATTGCTCTATATACTGCGCACTAATCAACCTCTAATTAATGCTGCTCTAGAGATTGATCAAAGGGTTCAGATTCTGAATTTATACTGACTGGTCTATCAATAGGCAACTGGGCGTGAGTCATTATCCTGTTATATTACCTACACCATCTATATTATTATACTTAATTACCCAGACGCTCTATATTATCTGCCCTGTGCATGGGAACTACTGGGAGGTTTGGATTTCTTAAAAATGCTTCTCGAACCAATTCTAACGTTCAAAAATGTGCAAGAAATTCACAAACGTCAGATAGACTAATAGATATATTGACCTCTGAGCCAGGTGATCACATTTGACCATACGTGAGCTGTGTTGTATAATATATGTAACAGTTTTCCAAGTGAATAAAAAAAATTAAAAATTCTATACAATGTATGTAAGTGTAGTCACTCGCAACAAAAGAAGGCACATAATGATGGATCACGAGCTTAAATGTTGTCATCGTCAAGTCTGAACCAATTCCTTATATTTATTTTGTGCTAAATACTGTATATATTCAGATTTTTGCTGATAATAACTGTGTTTTGTGCATTTTTATACTTTTTATATTGCCATGCAGCTGGTTCTCTAAAATACGCTGATGACGCTAAGAGTGGGCGTATTTCTTTCCTGTTTCTCAGACAGGGAAAATGTTATAGTTAAATGTCTTTAAGACCTGTGAACACGATCCGCAAGTGGCAAACTCAACCACGAATGCAAACTTAGGGGTATATTTACTAAACTGCGGGTTTGAAAAAGTGGAGATGTTGCCTATAGCAACCAATCAGATTCTAGCTGTCATTTTGTAAAATGTACTAAATAAATGATAACTAGAATCTGATTGGTTGCCACAGTTTAGTAAATACACCCCCTTTGAGTGTCATGAACTACACTTCGATGTCACGTTTGTCACAGCAGTTGAACAGGACTGAACTGGCTGATTGTACCGCAAACAAGTTTAAGACCCTGGAATCAAATTTGATCAAAGTTCAAAGATGTTCAAAATATTTGACCATCTCGACCCCTACATCATACTCCTTGTGTATACCACTGACACCCTCTGACAGCCTTGTATATAGTACCTATAGTTCCTATATATGCATTTTTACTTTTCCTGTATATAAGGCAAATAAACTTATCAGTTTAGTTGTAAATATGTGTAGGAAAAACTAAGTACTATTTCCTATATCAGTCTGTATACATGACCCAGCATGTTTGGTGGCATGGTGCGGAAGGTAACTTGTTGGGTCACAGATGACTCTCTTACCAATTCTCTGCTTTCTCCAATTCCAGAAGAATATCCCCAGGCACACCATGACAACACAGAACATGGAGAAAATGACTATCTCACAGATGAGGAAAACAGCTGGAAGTGTGAGTCTCTGTGGTTTGGGCTGCTGCCCCTGGATCTCCACACCTGAAACTAGAGCACATAGAGGGTCCGGTTAGCACAGGGGATAATAAAGCCAATTGATTGTTGGTGCTAAGTGGGGATCCCTGTGAGGTTCTCTCTGCAGTGATGGTGGATTAAGATTTTACAATTACACAAATGTTAAATGGATGGGATTTCACCTCACTTACTCCATAGCCATAAGCTAAAGTCCATCCATGACCTCTGTGATGAGAGGGGTGTCAGGACCTAGAAAGCAGGGGTTTAGCCTGCAGGATCCCCCTCCTGGTCCAAACTCTGCTTAATATTGCTTGGATTATAGATAATATAAATGATGTCAGCTAGTCCCATAACTATAATGTTCTCCTTTAATTAGTGTTTAAAAATACAGTAATTATATTGCGTTATTATTATTAGCATTTTGTAAGATAGAATCCCATGTTACTTAGCCTTGTTTTAGGCAGCAGGGAATGTGTTGAGCACATTCCAAAGGGGGGACATCTGCAGTGAGCATAGGAATAGGGGAGATTCACAGGAAGCCCCTTTAAAGAGAGAACACTAGAGGTTTTTAATGTGAGACACAGGAGGCAGGCTGAGCTACTACTGAACAGGACTGACAGTCAACTTCTGTCGGACAAGTCCAGGATTATACACAACATAAATCCTACAGCGCTCAGTTCAGAACGAATTACCAGATGATTGGCAATACGTTCTGAACTGAGCGCTGTAGGACTTAAATTGTGTAGGTTTATTGTAAATTTGGATATTTCCCCTAGATAGCTACTTATTTAGAAACCTTACAATAACTGGATTGTTGCACCATTTCTGAATCGTTTAAGTCCAGGATCATGTCTGTGTGGATATAATTAAATCTTTGCTACTTTGTGTACCTATAAAAGTGGGAAGACATTGAGCTTAGTCCCTACCATGTGAGTAGAAGAGTAAAAAGCGTGGCTCCGTAGCTGTGATTGTGAATAGAAGTGACTGAAACAAAGATGTTGGTGAAGTATAGGAGTGTGTAGTTGCAATGTGGTGAACCACCTGGTATTGTCACATTTGCTGTGTATTTATATATGTATAATAAAAGGGTGCGTCTTTCACTCACTATTTGTTTAGGTGTTTATTTAACCCACATCAGGATACCATTACCCCAGTATCCTCACAACCGCTTTTTTGTTTATTTTTTCCAAACAATACATTATTTGAACAAAAGGAATATGGAATAATTATTTTCAAATGGAACATTTTAATAAACTGGATATCTAATATAGCATTTATCAATTATTTTTGTGAAATTAAATTAAACTGAGTAATGAATAATGTTTTTTTTTTCATTTGTACCTCATATTTGTTTTGTATTATTCACATTTATAAGATCTGTTCTATCTTATTTACCTACTATATTAATCAATCTTCTGTCTGTTCATTGCCCAGAAACATGTATTTAGTAACTGAGCTTATTACAACTTATTAAATCTAGATATGAGTTAATATTAACATCTTTACAATGAGTCTAAGATGTAATTTTATTTTTCACACTATAGATATCTAGATCTAAAAAGGTTTTAAAATAATCTCCATAGTAGTGAATTTGAGATTAAACTCAGTTTTCTGCCAAATCTTCAAAAAAAAATTCCTTCCATGTCAGATAAAGCTGCTGCACAGCTTAAGATACCTCACCACGCTCGTCACTGTTGCCACCATCCCATGTAAAGGTTGGCACAAAATGGGTCCCCATGGCCGCCCCACAGGTGAAGCTATACAATATTGTGCAAAAGTTTTAGACACTTATTATTGTACTGCTCTCCAGCTCTTCAGTGAACAAACTGCCTTCTGTTACAGCCAAATATTTCAAATTTTGACTAATCGGTCCAGAGCACCTGGTGCCATTTTTCTGCACCCCAGTTCCTATGCTTTCGTGCATAGTTGAGTTGCTTGGCCTTGTTTCCATGTCGATTGGCTTTTTGGCCACAATTCTTCCATGAAGATCACTCCTGGCCAGACTTCTCCGAACAGTAGATGGGTGTCCCTGGGACCCACTGTTTTTTCTCCAGTTCTGAGCCGAAGGGGTGGATAGCGGTACAATAATGAGTGTCTGCAGGCAACAGTGAAGCATGGTGGAGGTTCCTTGCAAGTTTGGGGATAAATTTCAGCAAATGGAGTTGGGGGTTCGGTCAGGATTAATGGTGCCCTCAATGCTGAGAAATACAGGCAGGTACTTATCCATCATGCAATACCATCAAGGAGTCATCTGATTGGCTCCAAATTTATTCTGCTGCAGGACAGTGACCCCAAACATACAGCCAATGTCATTAAGTACTATCTTCATTGAAAAGAAGAACAAGGAGTCCTGGAAGTGATGATATGGCCCCCACAGAGCCCTGATCTAAACATCATCAAGTCTGTCTGGGATTACATGAAGCCTACATCCACAGAAGCTCTGTGGTTAGTTCTCAAGATGGAACAACCTTCCTGCCGAGTTCCTTCAAAAACTGTGTGCAAGTGTACCTAGAAGAATCGATGCTGTTTTGAAGGCAAAGGGTGGTCACACCAAATATTGATTTGATTTAGATTTCTTTTCTGTTCATTTACTTTGCATTTTGTTAATTGATAAAAATAAACTATTAACACTTCTATGTTTGAAAGCATTATTACTTTGCAGCATTTTTTCCACACCTGTCTAAAGCATTTGTACAGTACTGTATAAATAATTGAGACATGTTTGACTAAAACTGGAATATACTGCAAATTAACCTTCTATTAGAAAGGCTGTCACCAAAATGTACAAAACATTCATGTATGAATGAAACTTTCATAAATGGCATATATCCAAATATAATATATCCAAAAATTATATACATCCAAAAATGACATATATCCAATGTATGATACCACTTCTGAAATAGAAAATGCTAATTTAAGGTCACAGGTCCACTCTCAAATCAATGTAGGAAAAACCATAACAAATATAAAGATAAACACTATAGAAATCACACTCATTAAGCCCACCTACTGCCCTGTTGTTACTGTATTTTGTACAGATATTGTGTATATTATATGTATATATTATATAATATATTACATAATATAATATATTATATTTTGCCCTGAAAGAGCCTAAACATCTCTATGGTAATGTCACATTTGCCAGAAGGGAGATGAGAATAATAGCTGTTTGCCAGTAGTTAGCGTAGCTGAACTAAGCTGCAGGGTCTAACACGTTCCTGGTATTCACCATGGATCCTTGCAAGGGAGTATGGGCTTCGCTGCGTGGGACATGCAAGTCACAGTTCTTAAAAACAATCACTGGTGAAAGAAGTAGGTGAAGATAGAGAGGTCAAACAGTCCGAGGTCTAGAGCCAGATGGGATTGTGGTACCAAAGCAGAATCCGAAGAAAGGTCCAAGCCAAGAGTCAGAAGCCAAAAATGTATAGAAGACAGAGTCAGGATCCAAATGGAAGTCAGACTCCAAGCTGAAGTTACAACCAAAGACATCAATCCAACTGGAAACAGGACTCAGGAGCAGGCAAATATAATTGCTGGAGCTAGGTGGGACCTAATATTCTGGCACTCTAATGGTGCCAGAGTCTCCCTTATATAGGGTATTAATTGAGCTCTCTCGGCAGTCAGTGACATTACTGATCATCACAACATGCATGCGCAGGGAAGGGGAAAGACCGTGCAGAAGTCGCCCTATTGATAAGTAACGGGACACACTTGGCACACTTAGCTGACAAGAAGAGGCCTCTGACCCTGTGAAGTGGGGAAGGCGCAGGATTGACACCTGACAGTACTCCCTCCCTTCACCCTCGTCTGGAGGGAATCCTGGAATTTTTTCTTGAATTTAGCCAGGAGAAGAGGGGCATGAAAGTCTTCTTCATCGATCCAGGATCTTTCCTCTGGACCATAAACTCCAGTGGACCATATACTGAGTTTTTCTCCGGAAGATTTGAATATTCAGAATTTGTTCAACTTTATATTCGTCTCAAATATCTGCCCTACAAGGAGAAGGAACAGAAGGTTCTTTGAAGAACTCGTTGAGAACAAGAGATTGTAATAGAGAAATATGAAAAGAATGTTGAATTTTGAGAGATGATGGCAAATGAAGTTTGTAAGAGATGGGGTTGATGACCTGGGAAATGCGTAAGGGACCTATAAAGCGAAGAGCCAATTTCATGTAGGGTACTTGGAATTTCAAGTTATCCTTACTCTATCTCCAACATAGAGCAGTGTGATAGTTTCTTGCTGCTGATCTACAGATTGCTTGTACCGTAGCAAGGTATCAGTAAGCTTTTTTTTTGTTTGGGACCAGGTATGGGAGAAGACACGACTGAATCAGCTGTTCAAGAATAGTAGATTTCAAGCAAAGTCAGGCAAAATAGGATGCATTCCATAAATAGTAAATAATGGTGTGGTTCTGGTGGACTTGTTGAGATCATTAATGTGGGCGAATTCTGCCCAAGGAAGAAGATCTTTCCAAGAGGACTGGTTTTCCAAAGGGTAACATGATAGGAACTCCAGATCTTGGTTGACTCACTTGATTTGACCATTGGTCTGGGATGGTACCCTGAGGAGAACTTTAGATCGATTCCTAGGTTCTTACAGAAGGTTCTCCAGAACTTGGAGACAAACTGGAATTCCCAGTCTGAGATGATCTCTCGAGTGCACCTGTGGAGATGGAAGATATCTTTAATGAAAAGGAAGGCAAGTTCAGAGGCAGATGTAATCATTTTAAGGACATAAAGTGGGCCATATTAGAGAACCGGTCTGCTATGACCCAAATGGCATTAAAACCGTGACTCGCCGGCAATTCTGAGAATTCCATTGAGATACTAGACCAGGGAGAGTCAGGAATTGAGAGAGAAAGAAGCAGATCTGAAGGTGACTGTCAGGGTATCTTGTGCCGGGTGCAGATGCCACAGGCCTGGATATATTTGAGTACACCTGAACGGAAAGTGGCCCACCAATAGTACCAGAATAGGAGTGCAACTGAACTAAGACTATGTTGAAGACTCTAACACATCAGTGATATTCACCAGGGGCCCCGGCAAGGGAGTATGGGCCTCGCTGCATGGGACGTGCAGGTTGTGGTTCCCAAAGACAGTCACTGGCAAAACAGGTAGATGCTGATAACGAAGACATTTCGAGGTCAATAGCCAGAGTGGATTGTGGTACCAAAACGGAATCCAAAGAAAGGTCAGGGAAGCTAAGGGTCAGAAGCCAAAAAGGTATAGCAGACAAAATCAGGATCCAATGGGAAGTCAGAAGCCAAGATGAAGTCACAGCCAAAGATATCAATCCAACTAGGAACAGGATAGGGGTACAGGACTCAGAAGCAGGTAAGCATAATGGCTGAACCTAGGTGGGACCTATTACTCTAGCACCCTAATGATGCCAGAGTATACCATATATTGGGGCTTAATTGGGCTGCCCCGGTGGGCAGTGACTTCACTGACCACCACCACAAACAGAAAGAATCGTATGCGCAGGGAACGGGAATGGAAATCAGGTCCTGTTGCTAAATGACGCGACACATCTGGCCGACCCTGCGCAGTGGGGAAGGCGCAGGATTGGCACCTGACAGTACTCCCTCCGTTACTTCTCATCTGGAGGGAAGCCTGGAATTTTTTCTTGAATTTAGCCAGGAGAAGAGGGGCATGAAATTCTTCTTCATCGATCCAGGATCTTTTCTCTGGACCATAAACTCTCCAGTGGACCATATACTGAGTTTTTCTCCGGAAAATTCGAATATTCAGAATTTGTTCTTGAATTAAGCCAGGAGAAGAGGAGCATGAAAGTCTTCTTCATCAATCCAGGATCTTTCCTCTGGACCATAACCTCACCAGTGGACCAAAAGCATGTGCTTGGTAAAGTGCCGGGAAAAGTCTGGTCGAAGTTGCGTCAATTCATTTAGCAGTGGGAAGGAACAGGGGTGGTTCCTGACAAGTATTCACCAAGACTATGCACTAAGATGGCCAGTCAAGCTTTACCGGAAGTGTTGGTTAGCTGAAGCTTGAGAATAGGTTAACTCTGGAAGGGTACTGCAGTCATTTTAATTTATCAGTGATTATGCCCCTTTCCTTGTGTTTTTTTCTCCTTGTGATGCAAATACATTATTGGGGCAATCCAGCAGGGGTGTTCTGGGAAGTAAGGGACCACCAATTGGGATAAGGGATAGTTTGACTTCCCCCTTATACTCAGAACTTTCTTTTGTGAGAGCCGGAGTGAGTATAAGAGAGGGGGCACTAGGTCTTGGAGGACAGGACTGGCTGGAGTTCATGATTCCCATTAGACTGTTGTAGATTGAGGGATCAGAAGGTGACAATGTGGGAATCATCTTCAATCCATCCACCTCTGTGGGTCTATGCATCAGTGTGAGCCTACAAAAAGCTGGGTGGCAGTAGGCTGGACCGCTGCTGTTAGTAAAGAATAAATGTCTATCTACCAGTCAGCGTAAGCCCCAGGAATTGGCACATGGTGTATGTAACTGTACGGTGATGTTTTGCCTTTACTGTTATGTTATATTGATGTAACGCAATGATGTAATTATTCTTAGATTAGTTGTAGCTCTGCGGCTGAACCAGTTAAAGTTAGGTTGGTAAGGGTAACTAGCCAGTCAGTACCTTGGTACACAGTCACTTACTACGGTGGACTCTATCTAGTGATAGGCAGAACAGTGCGCTAAGAACTTTGTCTCATATAAATGTACTTCACCTGCAACTGCTACAACAACCCTCAAAACAATTTGTGCAGCCCCAGCAAATCTTTTTACCATTAATAAGTAGCAGAATCTCAGAGTTGTGGATGGGGAACCCAGCTGCATCATACACTTTAGCTGAGTACATTCCTTCATCTTCTTGCTGCAAATGTGCCAGGAAGAAGCTCCCGTTAGGTAAGATATGGTTTGTCTCATTGCAGCCATAGACGCATTTCCTCATATAGACCTCCCCCAGCAGCTGGTTCCCTCTCTTCCACTGGACACGGAAATAGGGCTTCATAACATCTTTATCCAGATAGAGCAAAACGCTGTGTCCCAGGGGTCTGATCATCTGGTCTGCAGAGACATCTAAAGAGAGCATGTGTTCAATGGACCTCACAAGTTCTACTGGGAGCCAGTGTCAGTCACAGTTGTATACGCAGGTATGTCATGAACACAGGTATGTTTAGAGAGATTCAAACAGCTAAAAGCAGATTAGTACATCGGTATATATGTATATAAAGTAGATTTTCAAAAGTGAATGACATAAAATCCGCAATATCAGTGTAATAGATGTATAATTCTAAGTTTTACAAATTATGAGATACTCCAGTACACACTAACATTGCATTTCTGCCATTACACCTCTGACATCACACCTCTGACATCACACCTCTGGCATCCCACCTCTGACATCGCACCTCTGACATCACACCTCTGACATCACACCTCTGACATCACACCTCTGATATCCCACCTCTGACATCACACCTCTGACATCACACCTCTGACATCACACCTCTGGCATCGTACCTCTGACATCACACCTCTGACATCACACCTCTGACATCGCACCTCTGACATCAAACCTCAGACATCACACCTCTAAAATCACACCTCTGACATCGCACCTTTGGTATTGCACCTCTGACATCGCAACTCTGACATCGCACCTCTGACATCACACCTCTGGCATCGCACCTCTGACATCACACCTCTGGCATCGCACCTCTGACATCACACCTCTGACATCACACCTCTGGCATCGCACCTCTGACATCACACCTCTGACATCACACCTCTGACATCACACCTCTGGCATCCCACCTCTGACATCGCACCTCTGACATCACACCTCTGACATCACACCTCTGACATCACACCTCTGGCCTCGCACCTCTGGCCTTGCACCTCTGATATTAAACTTCTGACATCACACCTCTAAAATCACACCTCTGACATCACACCTCTGACATCGCACTTCTGACATCGCACCTCTGGCCTCGCAACTCTGACATCACACCTCTGACATCGCAACTCTGACATCGCACCTCTGACATCACACCTCTGACATCACACATCTGACATCACACCTCTGACATCACACCTCTGACATCGCACCTTTGGTATTGCACCTCTGACATCACACCTCTGGCCTCGCACCTCTGGCCTCGCACCTCTGGCCTCGCACCTCTGATATTAAACTTCTGACATCACACCTCTGGTATCGCACCTCTGATATTAAACCTCTGACATCGCACCTCTGACATCGCACCTCTGACATCACACCTCTGACATCGCAACTCTGACATCGCACCTCTGACATCACACCTCTGACATCACACATCTGACATCACACCTCTGACATCACACCTCTGACATCAAACCTCAGACATCACACCTCTAAAATCACACCTCTGACATCGCAACTCTGACATCGCACCTCTGACATCACACCTCTGACATCACACCTCTGACATCGCACCTCTGATATCGCACCTCTGACATCGCACCTCTGACATCGCACCTCTGACATCACACCACTGACATCGCACCTCTGACATCACACCTCTGACTTCGCACCTCTGGGATCAAACCTCTGACATCGCATCTCTGACATCGCACCTCTGACATCGCACCTCTGACATCGCACCTCTGACATCAAACCTCTGACATCGCACCTCTGACATCACACATCTGACATCACATCTCTGACATCGCACCTCTGACATCGTAGCTCTAACATCGCACCTCTGACATCAAACCTCTGACATCACACCTCTGGCATCAAACCTCTGACATCGCACCACTGACATCGCACCTCTGACATCACACCTCTGATATCACACCTCTGACATCACACATCTGACATCACACTTATGACATCACACCTCTGACATCACACCTCTGACATCGCACCTCTGACATCACACCTCTGATATCACACCTCTGGTATGACAGCTGTGTCATTGCCTAAGAAAAAAGTAGAAATAACTGCACCAGGCATAATCTATAGGCATTTCCCCTCAATTGGTCTAAATTAAGACTGTTCAGGAGTAATTTTATCCTGAAGGATGCACCCTGAACACAACGAAATTCATAGAATGAAGAAAAGAGATAGTGTGTATATTTATGGTACTCCAGGGTAACCCTTACATAAAAATATATATTTTATTTGATATGCATTAAAAGTAGACAAACAAAGTTGATTGGTATAAAGAGCAAAACAATTAAAAACAAAAATAAAAGACATATGTGCTGTGTGGTTAAAAAATGCTAAACATATTGCATTACTCTGTGGCAACTATCCAACTTCCAATATTCAGTATCTACTATATAAAAGCCTAGTGTGTGTCCGTGTGTGTGAAAAAAAAAAACCAAGCTGCAGCGCCACCTGCTGGGCGAAGTTATACACTGACCTACTAAATTCTTAGTGTGTGTGGGGAAAAAAACTCAGAAAGGGCTGAAATTTGGTATACTAAGATGTTTTTAATTTGTTAATTTAATATGTTAATTGTTAAAAGTGTTTATAAAGATTTAAAAAATATATATATATATATATATATTTCTTGAAGGAGAAGTGACAGTTGGGAGTGGTTGGTGGTTGCCGGGGGTGACAGTGGGGAGTGGTTGGTGGTTGCCGGGGGTGACAGAGCGAGAGGAGTATGATACTCAGGACCGCTGAGAGAGATCCCTGTGTCTGGATAGACATCTGGATAGATGTGTCGATAAAGATGAAGGATGAGGTGATGAAGAAAAATGATGAGGTGGTGACATGTGGACAAAACCACGTTAAAAAAGGGCGCTTACGTTGGGAAGTAACGCTCTTCCCCTGAGGAGGCCTGGCCTAGCCCCAAATGCATGACAAGAACCTTTTTAACACCTTAAATAGCTTGATTTGACTAGAATGCATGAGTATCATGCACGGGTTAACTTGTACAAATATAATAAAATACAGTCCGCTATTAATTTGATAACAAATATATACACTGTGTAATATGGGTAATATATTGCATGTGGGATTTGTATGGATACAACGCATATCAAATAAAATATATATTTTTATGTAAGGGTTACCCTGGAGTACCCCCTAAATACACACACTCTCTCTTTTCTTGGAGCTATGACATTGTGCCAGTGACAACACAGAACAATAAAAAATAATTGGTCTTATTAAAAAATAAATTAATTAATTCATTAATTTTATGTTCATCAATTCACTTATATGTTCTTACCAACAATCTGTAATAAGACCTCCACATGGTTGGTGTAATGTCCAGATGCATTATAGACGTCTGCCAAGTACCTCCCCTCATCTTCTCTCTGCACGTGGCTCAGGAACAAGCTTCCATTTGAGAATATTTGGGATTTCTCATTGCAGCCATGGACACATCGCCCATTGTGGATCTTCCCCACCAGCTGGTTCCCTCTCTTCCATTGGACCTGGAAAGGGAGCTCCAACGACTGAGCTCCTAGTGGTATTATGGCCGACTGTCTGATTGGCTTCGACCCCAGCACTGCTCCAACATATGATAGATCTGTCAGATACATAATTAGACAAAGGACCAATCTATGGTATGGATTGACAAGTACCTAGGAAGGTTTCATATGTAATAATAATGCATTCTGATGAGACTGCAGCCAGAGAGAGGACCGGATCTACTAAGAGGTCCTTAGAGAGTACCAGATCTTCTGAGAGGTCCAGAGAGAGGACCAGATCTTCTAACAGGTCCTTAGAGAGGACCAGATCTTCTGAGAAGTACAGAGAGAGGACCAGATCTGGTCCATAGCTGAAATATTCGGACCTTTCTTTTTCCTATTTTCTTATATATGGATAAAACGTTTCTATTGTATAAAGGTTCATACTATAAAAAATGAAAATTATTCATTACATGAAACGTTTTAAGCAATTATTAATTGTTTTAAACAACTGCACAAAATAGAAAAAAACAGCGACAAGAATATCTACATTACCAAAAACAAACACTCACACATACACACACACAGACACGCACACACTCACTCATACATGCATGCACACATACACTTACACACACATGCACGCACACACATGCACATGCACACTCATACACGCACACACACATGCACGCACGCACACAGACAGGCACACACTCATTTATACATGCATGCACATATGCACACACACTCATACATGCACGCACACACACATGCACGCACACAGACACGCACACACTCACTCATACATGCATGCACACATACACACACACTCATACATACATGCACACACACATGCACGCACACACACTCATACATGCACGCACACACACATGCACGCACACAGACACGCACACACTCACTCATACATGCATGCATACATACACACACACTCATACATACATGCACACACACATGCACGCACACAGACATGCACACACACACTCATACATGCACGCACACACACATGCACGCACACAGACACGCACACACACACTCATACATGCACGCACACACACACGCACACACACACACACGCACACACTCACTCATACATTCATGCACACATGCACACACACTCATACATGCACGCACACACACATGCACGCACACAGACACGCACACACTCACTCATACATTCATGCATACATGCACACACACTCATACATGCACGCACACACACTCATACATGCACACACACAGACACGCACACACACACTCATACATACATGCACACACACTCATACACGCACACACACTCATACATGCACGCACACACACAGACACGCACACACTCGCTCATACATGCACACACATGTACACAAGTAATATATTTTGTACAGTATCTACTCAACTCCTTCAAAAGCTTCTAGATGATTTTCAAAAATATAGTCAGCAAGCCCATAGGAGCTGGACCATGAGAAGGACCATTGAGTCCATTTTGTGCTACATGCAAAAAGATGCCAATATTTTGCCTGCATGCAAGAAAAATATCCATTTGCCCCGTTACTCCACAACGTGGGTTGTCAGGTGCAAAGTTTTACACTTTTGTTGGATTTGTCACTAACTCTAATGAAGCCCATTGTGTTTAACACCCCCAGTATTACTACAGGTATTAAAGGGAAAATATGCCTTTTAGTAATAAAAATGGACAGACTAGGGGTCTGAGTCATTAAGCAAAGTAAGGAAAAATAAGGAGTAAATAGACCAACAATATAATTATTTACAGGTACTTGATGAAATCCCACCTATGTTGCTCATGTTTGACGTGTGGCCTTGTGCATGGGTGAGACCACCAGCTTGGCAGAGGTTCGGAGACTTCAGGAACAAAATCACCAATCAGCCTGTATCTTCCCATCTTAATGACATAGGACTGAGGAGAATTCTTGTCCCAAAATGAATTATTACATTTCAGAGAAGGGAGATACAGCAAAGAGTTGGAGCAATAAGGAGGGACAAAGTATAAAGCATTAAACACTTGTCCTTAAAAGGTTATGGTCTTACTAGGGAAGAGAATATTAAACTATTTTTAGATGTGTTACATTTGAGTAAGTCCAGGTCAAACGTGAAGCGAAAGTGTTCAATTCTCAGAATGATTACAGAAGCCACAGATAGAGAAGTCACAGCCTGGATGACAGACCTCACTACCGGCACTACTGTTATTATGATCTCCACCCACCATAGGCCTCATGGCTGTCATACACTCGAGCTGATAGTATCTAATACCTTTATTAGTGTCATTCAGGTACTGGGCAGGCAGGAGAGTGTCACTGGTGGGAGAAGAGGAGGGGACAGTCGGGAAACTGGATAGTAACAGGGATATGAGAACAACCCTCTGTCTGTGTGAGACCACATGTGGCAGTGCTGTCTGTCCTCGTAGACCTGGAGAGGCCCCTGATAGAGGACATAGGTCATTTTGAAATAGTCAAGACATCTCTAAGAAGCAGTCCACTTCTAGAGGGGAACACCAAGAGCTTGGCTCATTGACACAGTGTTCTCCAGCTCTTGTGAAATGATCCATCAAGTCTTGCCAGCTAGTACTTCCCCAAAGCTGAAAGTCATGGGTTGCCTTAATCTGTGGTTATGTATATGAGTCATGGAGTTACAGAAATCCAAATCATTAGGCATATCATGCATTCAATTACATAAAAACTATCCTGTTCTGGAATGCTGCAAATACCAGGATTCTGGAACCATTGTGGTAGGTTCAGAAGAGCAGAGCAGTGGCCTCAGGAGAGATGGACCAGAACAAACCCTCCCCCCAAATGTTGTTCTGCCCCAGTGGTGGCAGCTGGTTAGTCCCTGGTTGGCAACACTTGCAATAATATATAGTGGTGACGATGACCCCTGACCATTGTAAAGCTCCGCGGTCTGACATATAAGCCATTTGCTGGGACCACTGATCAATCAATTAGAAAAACAAGCAGCTTTAGAAGCATTCTGTCAAAAACAGCAGCCCAGGTGTCTCTGTATTATTCTGTAGTTGTACTTGCATTGTTTAATTGACGGCTTTGATCAGTTTCTATACCCACACTCCCTCCTCCCCTTGCACTACATGGAGATGCCCAGGATTATTAATGTACACAGTGATGTGCTGGTATCATATCCGTGACCACATCTTCTCATCTATTGCTTAATGTAGATCCTAAGGGTCCTACCAGAGTTCAGGGTCTTGACTTCAGATGGGCATAATGTATGTAGGAAATGCAGTTGGGGAAGCGTCTTGACACAAATTGCATCATTAAGTCTGATCTTATGGAGTTCCTTTCTGCTTTGCCCAAAAGGGAGCTGTACTAAAATAAATTTTCGGCTTATGCGTCTTCCCTAGCTCTCACTCGCGGTGTCGTGATATCTGCTGCTCCCACAAAGTTAGGCGGCTGATAGGATGTGAGCGTGGTGAATTGAAGACAATTCGTATAAAAATAGATTTCTCTGTGGTTCACAAGTTTTAGCTGAAATTCAAGTGACTCAAAATGAAAAGAATTTCTTGGCCTCCATAGAACCCTAGTAGGAAATGCATCTAATCTAGTGCTCTACCCCGAATAACATTGTCTCTACTGACTCTAACAGTCCCACACGCACTACACCTCCGATAGCTGCACATAAGTGCCCGTCCCTATTGTTTTATTACTGGTGGCTGATAATGCCGCTGCCTTACATTAGCCACACACACAACATCCCCACCACTAGTTACAATTGTTACTCCACTACCTAATGAGCCATGTGTTCCCCACAACACTTAGATTGTAAGCTCATTGGGGTAGGACTATCTTTATCTTTTGTTTTATGTCATTCTATGTGTTTTATTTGTAATTTGTGTTATGATCCCCTCAATGTACAGCGCTGTGTAAAATATAAAGACTAATCATCATCATCATTTATTTATATAGCACCAATAATTTCACAACGCTGTACAGAGAACTCGCTCACATCAGTCCCTGCCCCATTGGAGCTTACAGTCTAAATTCCCTAATATACACACAGACAAGGATTCATTATGACAGCAGGCAATTAACCTACCAGTATGGTTTTTTGGAGTGTGGGAGGAAACCAGAGCACCCGGAGGAAACCCACGCAAAGACGGGGAGAACATACAAACTCCTCACAGATAAGTCCTATGATCAGGAATTGAACTCATGCCCCCAGTGAGGCAGAAGTGCTAATAGTAACAACAGATGTTCACTATCCATAGGGATCGATGATCTCCATGTGTAAAGCCATCTCCCCTCCTTCCAACTGTCAAACACTGTAGTGGACTAGTGATGAAAATGATTAATGCCTAATATAGTCCTATTGGAGTCCATGTATGATATATGTGGGGTTAGCAATAGGAAGTAGCTATGACACATTTATCTGAAGTACATCCTGGCCTCAAAAGCTTCCTTACCTGGTGTCCTATGTTCAGGCTGTCCAGCGGGGCCCCCAGGTGTCCCCTCGTTCCTGCCGACTTCTTGTTAGTCCGGCGGGATGTTTCCACAACACACTGTGGAGTATCCAGGATTGAGAAGAGCAGAGCTAGGTGAACAGACAATGTCGGGGACCCCAGTAGATATCCTGAATGTCAGACCCCAAGTAAGGAACCAACTGGAGATGGGATGTACTTAGAAAATCACAAGGAAAATACCTTTCACTTGTGGGTGGAATTATGTTTTGTTTTTTATTATTTAAAAATTTCCTAATTCTGAATAAAAAGAAGAATTTTGAACACAAAATCTTTTCTTTTCTTTTGTTTTCCTGGCTGCACTTTTCAAATGAATTCATTCACTTCTACACATTTCATTAATTTAAAGACGTGCGCCTGGTTTTCACTGATTCCTATTTTGTTTTTTTAGGAGTCAGACTATTCCCTCCAGGTGCTGCTTCCTTACAGATTTATATTCCTATAAATACTACATTACTATAAATATTATATTACTTCACATATCCATGGTTCCAGAGTTCCTGCACCCAGGCTCCAGAGATGTCTACAAGCGTCAGTGCCCTTCTTGTATTAGTTTTATATGTATTTATATATATAGACACTTGTAATAAAACTGGTGTAAAATGTGTGGAAGACTTAGTTGTGATAAGTCCAGAAGAGACCTCAGCATCCAGCTGGCCGTCCATATCCCAGGAACGTAGACCAGTCACTTACCGTAAGACAACAGGGTCAGACAGCAGAGGAGGATCATGCTCCTGAGGATAGAGAAAGACACAATCAGTCCGTGTGTCACTGTGTGTAGCTCTATGTGGGTTATATATCCTTTCTATATTAGAGGTGTTCACTGACCCCTGTGTTTTGGTTTTGGTTTTGGTTTTGGATCTGGATTAACTTCGTATTTTGGTTTTGGTTTTGGCAAAACCGCCCTCGCGTGTTTTGGTTTTGGATCCCGATTTTTTTCTAAAATCCCTATTGTTTTTGCTAAAATCACATAATTTGGCTCTTTTATTTGTTCCTACATTATTATTAACCTCAATAACATTAATTTCCAGTCATTTTCAGTTAATTTCTGTCAAGTGACAACAACACTGCTACCCCTCCTGTTTCTGTATGAGCAACGGCACTGAGCAATGTCACTGGAGACTGGAGAGGGACAAGAACACTGCTACCCCTGTTTCTGTATGAGCAATAGTGCTGGATCTCCTGGGCAGGGAGGTATTTATGGAATCCAAAACCCACAAGATCTGACAACACAACACAACAATTTGCCTCGATTCAGATCCAAGGACGTGCCAAAGTCCCGAGTCGGCTCTTGAGCCTACTCGGCTCCCCTAAGTTTGGGTAGGTTTGGTTTTTAGAGAGCCGAGCGCGAACATCTCTAGTCTATATAGAGTAAGATGACGCTGAGCCTGTGTACTCCTGTGTGTAGAAGTCCAGATGTAAATAAAGGGATAGTTAGGAGTAAATTCAGCTAAAAGGAGCAATTTTGCACCTCGGCAAAACCATGTTACACTGCAGGGCCGGCAAATGTAAAATGAGGGGACAGAATCGGAGTGGGAGGGGGCGTGTTGTCAGGGCCATCTTAACAACATTATGGGCCCCCGGGCAAAGCAGTGCACAGGGGCCCCTAGATATAGATATACAGGGTGATTCAAAAGTCGCAGTACACCCTTTTATTTCAAAAACTCTACAGGAATTGGGCCGATTGGCCGATTTCAAGATAGCGCCCATGTTTGGTACATACCGTAAAAGATAGACCACGTCACCCATACCTTACTGGAGTATTCAGGTTTCCCAATTTCCTGTAGAGTTTTTGAAATAAAAGGGTGTACTGCGACTTTTGAATCACCCTGTAGATATATAGATGTATACAGATATAGATATAGATATATAGAGATAGATAGATGTACTCGCTCAGTGACCCTTGAAGGTTTTTTTCTTTTGCAGGATTATTTATTCTCATTAAGAGCCGTGCCTATGGGGCCCCCCACCCATGGGGCCCCCGGGCAGCTGCCCATCGTGCCCAATGGAAAAGATGGCCCTGCGTGTTGTAGCTCAACTCTAAATTACAATCAATAAGTCTGTGCTACGTGCAGGAGTAGGCTGCATGGTCCCTTCATGTGTATATATATATATATATATATAGATATATGTGTGTGTGTGTGTGTATATATATATATATGGAGCATATTCGCCCCTTGCATCACGACATGGTTTGTCCAGGCGTAAATCTGCCTTTAGCTGGATTTGTTCCTGACTCTATATGAGGCCTACAGTGTGATCTTTGGTAAAAGAGCCCTATCGGACACACTGACCTGTTAGCCACAGAATATAATAATATCCCCCATCTGGATATACGGAGCAGAACCGTGTAGTGATTAATCCTCATTGTGTAACTATTGTATCTACAGACCTATTCGACTCATTATAAATCAATTAGTTTAGACAAATAAATTATAATTTTCTCACCTCCTCTGATGGATTATTACAAATTTACACCTTTTGCTATCAATGGTCGGAAGCCCCATCAACTTTTACAGTATTACTATTATTATTATTATTATTATCTATTGTTTATAAGGCGCCAAAAAGAGTCCACATCACCGTACATGACATATACAGAAGGCAGTGATCCAGTACACATTACATGATACATATACAACAAAATGACCAGACATACTGGATGAATACAGATAACACGGTAATATAGATCAAGTTATATAAGGGACAGTGAGTGAGAGTGATGGTAGTAATCAGCGAGAAGTAGGACTGAGCTTAAGGAAACAGGGCTGGGGAAGCAGGACAAGAGGTACAGGGGGTGATGGATTAGTAGAAGGAGCACACAAGGAAAGAGGTCCCTGCTCATGAGAGCTTACATCCTAAAGGGAAGGGGGAGACACTAATAGGGTGGTACTAACTGGGGGAGAGAGCCAGGATCAAGGGAGTTAAGAGGAGGCTGATAGGGTTGAATTCTCATGCTGTAATGGTTTCACCGGGAGTAACTATTTTTTACAATACCCAAGTAACTTTTTTTTTATGGGTTTTTTTTATGCCACAGACAATTTATTCTTTTGCCTTATTTTAGTAAAAAATCATTTGAATTTATAACCCTATTATACAAAGAGTGATTTTTTTTATAACATTTAAATATTGTAATTCTTCCATTTGCTACTTTCACAAAATGGTTTCAGCTTAACCTATAGCCATTATTTTGCTTTTCTAATATTTATAGAGCTGCCAAATGTGTGTCCTATATTAGATGCTGAGTGTATATTTGAGCTATAATAAAATGTGTTTCTGTATCTGCAATTTATAAATGTATTTATATATTTATTTATTCTTTATTTTAAAAAATACTATTATTTGTAACTGTTTTTTTGGTATGCTATGCGGTAAGATGCACTCCCAAAGGGTGGGATGTCATAGCCATGCTCTGACACTAGGGGTGCTGTGGTAGTGACTCATCTTTCTCATGAAGGAAACTGCGGTAATCACGTCACTGGCGTTTTTTTGCCGTCAGGCCAGTCACCATTGGGGACACATGAAGATATTGATTTCTATGAGCTCCGTTTCCCCATATTTCTCAACTGTAAAATCAGAGGGGTGGCGTGACAGGGGCAGGTGAGTGTGACGAGGGAATTGTCTTAGGATGGGACCCCGTAGGCAAGTGTGAAAAGTTGAGATTTGAGGGAGTGTTTGAAAGATTCAAGGTTGGGGCCAAATCTAATAAGGGTGGGGCAGGGAGTTCCAAATGTGGAGAGCAGCGCAGGTAAAGTCCTAAAGGCGGGTGTGTGAGGTGATGAGCGGTGACGGGCAAGGGCAGAACAGAATGGGCCAGTAGGTGAATATTTCTTGACAAAGTTGGAGATGTCGGAGGGAGAGGTATTAAAGAGGACTTTATAAGTAAGTGAGTGTAAGCAACTTTAATTGCATTCTGGAGGGTATGGGGAGGATGAAGGTTTTGCAGAGAGGCCGAGCGGCAGAGGAACATCAGCAGAGGAAGATTAGACTCAGCATTCAGCACAGATTTCTGGGGGACAGACATTTGTCATGAGAGCCAGAGAAGAGGATATTGCAATAATCAAGGCAGAGATGACTAAAACATGGATGATAGTATCCAGGGAGTGGAAAGAGTGGATCTTGGCAATGTTGGGAAGGTGGATGCAAGAGGAATGGGCAAGGGACTGAATGTGGAGAGTGAAATTGATGGGAGAGTCAATGATGACCTCCAGGCAGTATGTGTTGGGGATAGTGGAGATAGCAACAACATCAACCTTAATGGAGATCAGAGGCGGGGATGTGACACTAGATGGTGCAAACATGACAAGCTCAGTTTTGGATAAGTTGAGCTTAAGGTACCAGCCGTGCAGGTGAAGATGGCAGAGAGGCAGTTGGACACAAGGGAGAGGAGGGAGGAAGGGAGAGAAGTCAGGGGAGGAAGGGTAGATTAGAGTGTCCTCGGCATAGAAGTGATATTGAATGTCAAAGGACCGGATGTGTTGACCAAGACAGAAGGAGTAAAGAGAGAAAAGTAACGGGCCAAGAACAGAGCCTTGGAGATCCCCAACAGATAGAGTTACTGAAAGGGAGCAGGCACTAGAGGAAGAGACACTGCAGAATGATCAGTGATGTAAGTAGGAAAGGACAGTGACGCCAAGGCCAAGAGAGTGAAAGATGTCAAGGAGAGGATGGTCAACTGTGTCAAAAGTGACAGAGAGTATAAGGAGCAGGACCCTTCCACTTAGCCAAGAGTAGATCATTAGTCACTTTGATGAGGGCAGTCTCAGTGGAGTGTAGAGGGTGGATGCAGTTGAAGAATGATAAATATTGTAAATATTATTTCTTGTTTCTCAGACAATAATAAAAAATGATCTCAATGATCTCAGGAAGCTGCCGTCTGAGAGAGAAATAGATAAAGAGAGAGAGAGAGAGAGGGAGAGGGAGAGAAAGAGAGACAGAGAGAGGGAGATAGAGAGAGAAAGAGAGTATAAGAGAGATAGAGAAAGAGAGACGGAGAGAGAGAGAGAGAGAGAGTAAAAGAGAGAGAGTGAGAGAGAGAGAAAGAGAGTGAAAGAGAGACAGAGAAAGAGAGACGGAGAGAGAGAGAGTAAAAGAGAGACAGAGAAAGAGAGACAGAGAGAGAGAGAGAGAAAGAGAGTGAAAGAGAGACAGAGAAAGAGAGACGGAGAGAGAGAGAGAGAGAGTAAAAGAGAGACAGAGAGAGAGAGAGAAAGAGAGTGAAAGAGAGACAGAGAAAGAGAGATGAAGAGAGAGAGAGTGAAAGAGACTACTCCTGGACATAGACCTGTGTCTTTAGAGAGTCATCTATAAAAGAGGAGGAACATTACATTTAAACTTGTCTTTCGTATTGTCCTTCCTGGCACTCCATATGCAATGTTGAATCACCATGATTCCTACCCCCCACCAGGATGTGACATTCTTACCGACACAATATAACAATGCTTTGATAGAACACAATATATTCTTGTCTATGTTTATCTCCATATAATATACATATACCTATATGCACCTGTATATATAAATGTATGTAATCATCATAAACTCTCTGTATCATATGTATATACGAATATAGTCACCTGTATATATACATGTATATAATCATCAATACATTTCTGTATAATATGTATATACGAATATAATGACCTGTATATATATATATATATATAAAATCAGTAAATCTCTATATAGTATGTACTATATGTACTTATATAGCCACATGTATATAAGCATGTATACAGTCATCAATACAATTTTGTATAACATGCAGACACCTATATATGTATGTATATATGTATATAATCATCAGAACATCTCTGCATAACTATAACGTGTATATGCCTATATAATAACCACCTGTGTACTTGTGTACAAATAGCCTGTGTGTCTAACTACTTATATTATCAATTGCTCATGTGTGCATGCATGCTTGTAATTGCCTGTGTATCTGTGTATATCTGCATGTATGTATATAGTGACGTGCTTACCTGTGTATACATGTATGTATGCATGTATGTATGTAATTGCCTTTTTATCTGTGTATATGTGCATATATGTATATAGTGGGGTGCTTATCTACATATACCTGCATGTATATATGTATATCTGTATGTATGTACTCACCTGTCCTTGCTCCCAGGCTGCACATAGTCTGTCGGCTGCAGATGGAGGAACTGAGCTCTGTGTAAGGAAGTGAACTAGAGATGAATAATTTAGTGATGAATCTTTGACCACACAGAATTAGTACAAATATTACCTCTTACACCCCCCGTATATTATACATCTAGAGCACGGGGAGGTGTCTGTGTGAGCACCCAGATGTCCAGGTTATTAGCAGACACCGAGGGTCCTTTACATACAGTACATAACAGTGTAATCCTGCCGAGTAATGTTGTATTGTGATATCATTATTGTACAACGTCACCCAGCGTTAATCAGACGCTCACAGACTACAGGACCAGGTTTGGGGTGTTTCTAGCAGAATACGGATTAGCTGCATAAGTGAAACATCTTTTGTATCTACATAAATAGATGAGATATTGTTTTGTGGGATAAATGGGGCGGAGGACAGTGAGTATTTACTGGGGCGATCTCTGCGCACAGACTTCTCCCAGCAGAGGACCTGGAACTCTCCATCTCCTCTGAGGTCCCTGACGTCTGGACTCATCATATGCTTATAATGGGGCAGATTTTACACCTTTCAGTGGCAGCTTTGTGACACAAAAGTACCAGATAACGGATACACCCTGGTGTCCCTTTACTTTCATTATTAATTTAAGGCAGAAATTGAGGATAAACAGAGCAAAATATTACAAGAAAAACAGAAAAGTTGAAATGAATGAAGAGTTCTCCGAGGCTGATACTAGGATGGACTTTGTGTGATGTTGTCTGTGCTCTTCCTGGTGTATCCAGAAACCTGTATATGTTGGTGCAGACTGATCCTCCAGAATTAGCTCCAAAGACCAAGAAGTGGATGTGCCCCATGAAATATGCAGAAAATATACATAAAGATGTGTTGTGCATCCACACTTTCTTCAGTTTGCAAATGACCCTTAATTGTGACGATGTTGTCAATATTGTAATCTCATGTTGGAGACATGATTATAGTAGATATACATAAATACATTTGTGTTATTCTGTTGAAAGTAATAGATCTATTGTAAAATGAGCCTATTGTCAGAGATAGGTAATAATACTTCACATTTGGCTTTAACTTTGATCTGCAACTGTTATCTCTTAGTTTCTTTCTCCTTTTTTGGTGTCATTCAGCTGGTCTGCACTTAGGTGTTTGTGTGCACTCTTTAGTGTGTGTGTGTGTAATCAATGTTGTATCAAGTGGTACCAATGATCTGCTCTGGATGCATTCAGGTTTGTATGGTGCAACTGTCATCTGGGTCTCTCTGGTCCCTCTGTTTGGGCAATCTGGATATAAAGTCCCTCTTGCGGTTCTTATGGCTGCTGTATTCACGTCCCCACTTTGATCCTCTTGTGCTTGTCTATTCTCTCACCTGTACTTTACTTTCTGCACTAACTTTTACCTCAGCTTCCATTAATCCTCTTCATGTTTGATTGAGCTTCAAACCAACTCTTGTACCATCACTTTAGTAATACTCCTTCCTCCTTGGACATGATTACAGTCCTTTTCCTCATACACTGTAAACTAATAAATCCAACACTTTGCGGAACACTTTAAAGGACTTTAGAATACATATAATAAAGTTACAAAATGGTTCATTGACAGCGAATCCGTAGAGAATGTCACTATTATACTAAATTGTACACTCTCAACAATTCGACAATATAAAGTGAAGTATAGGTAACGGTGATGATCCTCATACAAAATCAATATTTTTTGAGATTTAAAAATTAGACAAATGTCACCCTTATGACATTAACATAATGGTCCACGTCTGACATCAGATTTAAATCTATAACAGGATAAAAAGATATTCAAAGCACATATATATATAGATATATGCTGTATAGTTATTTCAAATGTATAGATGTTATCTGACCACAGTTCATACATTATCAGATGATAGATTTACTATCTTTCAATGTATTGTCCTTCATTGCATAATTCCAAAGTCTCCCAGAATATGAAAGAGAACAAACACAAAATAAAAAACCAGTGGGGCAGTATATCCAATGTATATCCAATGTATATCCAATGTATATCCAATGTATATCCAATGTATATCCAATGTATATCCAATGTAGATCACTTTGTTACCACGCCCAACACACCAAAGTATTCACATATGTGGTGTAGTTTGTTCTGTTTCATATTCTGGGACACATTGGAATTATACAATCAAGAGCAATAAACTGGAAGATAATAAATCTTAACGAAGGAAATATATAGAGGAAAATAAAAAAAGATCCTACTGAGCAGATTACAATTAAGATAAATGCACTAATAAAAAAATATGGAGAGAATTAAACAATTACTACAGAAGAAGCCAATTGTTTAAAACATTGCGTTTCCTGCCACTTCATCTATATACATTCTCCCCAAAATTGATAAAAACATAGACAATCCCCAGGCAGACCAATAATTGTCAGCATAGGATCGATAATGGTAAATATTTCTGAGTTTGTAGATCATTATCTTCATTTGTGATTAAAAGTAAGTACTATTCAAAGGATACGAGTGATACCCTGGAGAAAATGGTGTAAGAAATGTTGATTGATGACAGCAGATGAAAGCTCTCTCTATAGCATCATTCAACTTTATATGTGTATGAGAGCAATTAAACAAGCTTTAGATGAAGCTTCATATGGAGAAAACATTAAGACATTCCTAATGGAAAGCATTAATCTTATACTGAAAAATAATTAATTATTTTTATTTTAATGGATAATGTTCATAACATTGGTACAGCCATAGGCACTAGGTTCGCCCCAAGCTATGCAAACTTATTTATGGCCTTTTGGCAAAAATTACATATATGGGAAGGCCATCTTTATAGGGCAAACCTAGTGTCTTGGATTGGCTATATAGATGATATTTTATGGAGGGGTAAAATAGAGAAATTAGAAACATCCTGCCAATACCTTAATCAAAATTCTTACAATATTACTTTAACTTTTGATATTGGTAAAGTCCAAGTAAACTTTCTAGACTTGACTATGCCCAAGAGGGTTCCCTATGCACCAAAACGTACCTATGGATTTCAATGCCTATATTCTGGTGACAAAGGAACACCATCGAAATTGGCTAAAAGGGATCCTACAGTTTAGGAGACTAAAACGCAATTGTACTGATTCAAATATTTATAAGACCCAATCAGAAGAAATGAAGGGACAATTTTTTCAAAAAGGATATAGTAGAGAGGATATTCAAGAAGCTGAAAGAAGGGTTGCAGATAAGGCTAGAGACATCCTTTTAAGCAATGAAGAGAAAAATATAAACAAAGAAAATAAAGATAATTCTAAATTGGGATCTTCTTTTATTATACTAACAAACATAAAGAGATTGAGATGATATTTAAAAGACACTGACAGGTCCTCGTAAAGGATCCAACACTTAAGAACCAACTTTCCCAGTGACCCATATTTGTATATAGACGTGCACCATCAGTGAAAAATAAATTGGTAAAAAGTGCTATTCCAGTGATAAGAAATGGAGGACAAATTAAAACAAAAGTCTTCCATAAATGCAGAATGTGCAACGCCTTATATAAAATATGAAAGAAAAGTAATAGTAAATGTGAGAAGTTTGGGGATGGGAATCAGGAATTTAAAACTTGAATTTATTACATACCATAAAAAGAACATGGTGCACTTAATAGAATGTACGTGCGACCTGGGTATGCAGGAAGGACTACGCGCCCATTAAAAATACATCTGTCAGAACAAATAAGATACATAAAGAAAAAAATTGAGACAATAACAGTGATAGCGGCCATTGCCCCAAAACTGCCATACCCTTTAATCCTGGGCAGAGACTTTCCACTGTTCAAGCACATCCTCCAGGAGCAGATCCAGCCAGATATGTCGGCATCTGAAGCACCGGCCAATAGTCCAGCCTTAATGGAGGAACAGGAAATGGAAAGTGCCTGGAAATGGAAAGTGCCAGGATCTACTACAAAACCTGAACCAGACAATTCAGGAAAATGCACCTCCTAAGAGCTGGGAGTATAGACAAAGGAGAGCTGCACAGGTACCAACGCAGAATCAGACCCTGGCATCAATTATTTGTGAGACCTCGGGTGAAGGGGCTACGCCTCCCAATGATTACTCAGACTAGGCGGTATTGTCTAACTTGTTTCCACTAAGAGACTTTGGCCGAGACGAACTTGGAGATGTTGCCTTAGCTAATGTCTATAAGAATGTGGTTGAGCTTAATGGGGTAGAGAAGGCTAACAAGCCTGCAGAAGGTATTGCCTATTATATGGTAAAGAATGATGTTTTGTATAGAGTTGCTAATGTACAGGGTAGAACTGTAGAACAATTGTTAGTGCAGCAAATCCATACATCACTTGTTCTCAAAGCTGCACATACACATCTGTGTGGGGGGCACTTGGGGGAAGATAAAGCTCGGGAGCGGATATTGCTCAGGTTCTATTGGCCAGGAATGTACAAGGCAATAAAAAGGTTTTGCCGGACGTGTCCAGTATGTCAGAGAACATGTCCAAAGCCAGACTACTGGGCTCCGCTAGTTCCCATCCCTGTGGTGCAGACCTCGTTTGAGCATATTAGTACGGATCTGGTAGGCCCATTATAGAAGTCAACTGTGGCTTTTCCAACCAAGTGACAAAGTTCTGGTCCTGGTACCCACACAAGAGAGTAAGCTCTTCACCCATTGGCAGGGGCCATATGAGGTGATTGAGGCTGTGGGGCCTGTTAATTACAAATTAATTATAAACTCGTGCAAGAAGGCAGGAGATAACCTATTCAGACATATCATGTCAACTTGTTGAAACCTTGGCATGGTAGGGAGGAGCCACATTGGTAAATGCAGTTGTGAAGGGAAACAAAGTTCCCATAAGGGACGATCTCTCCCAACGGCGGGGACACGCTCTCCGCAGTGTCAGCTGCACCAAGGTTGATGACACAGTCAGTCTGCAGCAGCAGGCTGCAGACAGGGTTAAAGATTCCCTAGGTTCCTCTTTGAGCACACACACCCACAGGTGTACCACATGGGTGTGATTGGTTTGCTGTGATTTGTTTGTAATGCTTGGAGTGGAGGATAAAGACACAGTCTGTATGTGTGGGTGGGACCACCGTTGCCAGTAAGTGGCTTGCTTGCAGACAGGGAAGTTATGTCTTGCCAGATGTAGGTGGTGGGGATTTTTCTGTACTGTTACTGGATATGATTGATGAACCAGTGTTGGAACTGTTTACCATCCTGACAACTGCTAATAAACAGTTAAATGGTTCAGCATACCTGTGTCGTATTCCTGTGAATGCTGTACTTTCTCACAGTAGATAGGGACTTGGTGGGGAGGCCCGAAGATCATTTGTACACCCCTTTGCTGGACTGTGATAAACTATCAGGGGTTGTGATAGGGAAAGACATTTAGGGATCAGAGACTGAGATATATTGTGAAAATCTGCACTAAGCAACAACATTTACCTCTGATCAGTGACATTTGTTATAGTACAGTACAGAGGAGAGATGGGTCATTGCAGGACTGGGCCTGTGTAATATAATGAGATAAGGAGGAAAGTGGGCACAAGCTTAACTTCTTCAAGACATATTCCACTGGGATAAAGACAGACTAGAGACTGTGCTCATTAGAAAAGTGAGGGATACTACAGATTGTCACCATTAAAAAGGATTTATGCTTAGCAAAGCCAAGGAAAACTGACACCAGCAACTTTATTCTGGAGCCTTTTCTACCATAGTCTATTGTTTCTGGGATAGAGAAGTGGAGAGATATTTGCTTGTCATTCATTTCCTCGTAATACCACATAACTGCATTTTATTGCTAAATATGCATATATTGATATATAACATGTTAAGCTAGTGGATATTTGTTGAGTTTAGAATGTACTATTGCTAGACATTATTACAGTTGTAGAATAATTGCAAGTAGGCATTTAAGGTAAAGATAGGGTAAGAAAGGTTAAGGTATTGCATTGTATTCTTGTACATTCACTATATTTCACCTGTTTTTAAGGGATACTTTTAAAATACTGTTTATATTTTTATATTTTGGTATTATAGTCTAATTAGACATGAAAATCCTTTGAGAGCACGCGCCCAATCAATAAAAGTGCCGGCGTCTCTTTCCAAGATCAATTTGCCTATTGCTGTCTCTGTGTGTCTGTGGTACTGTTAGTAGCAGGTGGAGGGTTCCTTGGTCTCCCTCTGATGTTGATTGTCAAGAACACTACTCAACGAAGAGCCTACTGCACTCAGACCAAGGTGGAGGCAATGCGCTAACTGAGAATAGAAGAAAAGGACACACCAACGGGAAAGGGGGTTCTACAATTATAATAAAGGGTTTTCACTATATCCATTTATATTTTTTCATTTATATACTCACATAAATTTGAAGTGTTACTGGTGGAAGAGATATCCTGAGTCCTCTGATGAATTGGATATATTCTTTTCAAGGCACATTAATGTCAGTGTAATCACATAAGGGGCTCTTTTAATATATATATAGGAAACCGCTTATTTTTTAGCTGATTTTGGAACTCTGAACCCTTCTATCACATCCTGAGGTTGAGGTTCATTTTACATTTTAACCTCACTTTTGTATTGGAAAACAGTGGTGTGGGATTTCGTCCTTGGATCCACGTATGTGTATATTCGAGTGTATTGGACAAAGTGATCTACATTGGATGTACTGGACCATTGTTTTTTCTTTTGTGTTTGTTCTCTTTCATATTCTGGGAGACTTTGGAATTAAGCAATCAAGAACAGTACATTGGAAGAGAGTAAATCTATTATCTGATAACATATTGTTAGGGCCAACAGATACCAGGACAAACTTTTAGAACAGATGGTGTAGAGGTCTTCATCTTTAGCAGCCGCCTTTCACGTAGAGTTTTAGGTGCTCGTAGGTGCTTGGATGCCCCCAGGACTTAAACTCTAGTGTAGTAAAATGTTTCCTTGGCGGCCGTAGCGCAGCTGGAAATAGGAGGAGTAGACAGGATGATAGCGGATCGTCAGATGTAAGCCGAGGTCAGGGGTCCGTGGCAGAGAGTGTGGTCGAAAACAGGCTGAAAGTCAGGGCTGGCAGCGAGCAGGATTATCCGAAATACAATTAGAGGTCAGAGCAATCTGAGCACAAGCAGAATCCTAAAAACAAAGCCATGGGTCACAACAGGTATCAACCAGCAAGGAATCCACATGAGACACAAACGCAGCAGTAGGTCAGCAACCTCAGAGAAATGCCATAAGTGGCAGGGAGGCTAAGCATTCCTTGCCTTAAATGGCATAAGTGACCAATCAGGAAACAAGGGCACTACCCCTGTAATTATGCCCCCAGAGAGTGCTAATAATTACTTAATCTATTTTGTGCACGCATCTGGCTGCAACTTAATGACGGGACGCGGCACTGACTGCCTAGATGACGGCCGGGACGCGGCACTGACTGCCTAGACGACGGCCAGGACGGAAGGGGAAGTGACGTTGTCATGGTGACGCCCAGGACACAACCTGACAGAATAGAGTGAGTGGCTGCGGCTCGTGACACATATATGAAGTGTAGACAGATAACATCTATAGATATAAATAAGTATACAGCATATATATGTGCTTTCAATATTTTTTTGATCCTGTTGTAGATTTAAGTCTGATGTCAGAAGTGGGGCATTATCTTTATGTCATGATTGGGAAATTTTTCTAATTTTAAAATGTTAAAAATATTGATTTTGTGAGAGGATCATCGCCTTTACCTATACTTCACTTTATATTGTCCTATTTGTTTTTGTAAGTATAGATTTAGGCTGCAGACCTATAGAGCGCGGTAGAACCACTAAAATTTATGCTATACAATCTCAACAATGTGTCTGTAAAATTGAATAAATTACCTGTTTCCAATCCAACACTCTCTAGAATCCAGGACACAGAACTGGGATTGTTAATCATAAAACATAGAATATGATTGCAGAGAATTGTCCATATAGATTGACCTTTTCTCCCAATATTGTTTCTCTTTCTTTTTTTGAGTGTGTTTATTTTATTCAATATGTTAAAAGCTCCAGTTCGGACACAAGATAGAGTCTGACAATAGCAGACGTCTGTGGAGCGTTACAGACACAGGGACGAGCCTGGGTGGCCGTCAGTCAGAACAGTCAACTGGACTTCTCTTCATAGTGTATTATTCTGATTTGGTCTTATTGCACCTTTTCTGGTAGCATAAACCATTGGTGAAATCAACCGTCCTTCCACATCTGAACCATATGAACACTTAGGATTGGAGACAAATGTCCAATTTAGGGATAAATTCAGTCATAGGACTTTCTCTAGATGCCATAAATCACATGTAGTCTCCACATGGAAACATATTAACATATACTAGGACATTAAACTATCTGTGGACTATTCCAGTTGTACTGATCATGTTTTAGCATCATCTTAACCTTCTTCTGGGACCCCAGGTGCACAATTGTTCTGGGATCCTAAAGGAGGCAGCTCCCAGTAGAATGTATTACATGTCTGATAATCAGAGTATGAGACTGAGTCCTGAACACAGATCTATATTATTCAACGCTCAGGGATCTTCATTACCGCCAGTCTCAGACAGTACAGATTTTCCATTTCTTGGCTGGACCCTATGGCTGCAGTATATACTCTGCAGCTGCCTCATCTGCTTATGTAGATAAATAACACATTGTGACGTCTCCTGGGTTAGCTGCCGTAAGATTTGCTCATTTATTTTGCCCATGATTGGCTGGTAGACGATGGGTGCAGGGGTGTTAAAGATATTTTAGGGTGACAGTGGTTGAAACAAAAAGATATATAATTTTTCCTTTGCATTTAGTGATCTGATCTATATTTTGGTTATTGCTCCACTCTCTCTGTATAAATGAGCAAACAAAGTTTGAGAGAAATGATTGTACTTTATAAGTCTCATCAGGGTACATTGATAAAAACAATTCCGTTCTTCTGAAAAGTCTACATTGATGTTTCATTGTCATGTATAATATCTGCTACGTACATGCTAGTCCAGGAATCTGATTATATTTATCAGGTCCTCTGTGCAAAATTGTTTTTATCAGTTGCTCAACAAAAGAAACATCATGAAAGGTCAGGTCCCAATGATGTCCTACCTTTGATAAGGTCCATAGATACAACCCAAGTTCCTTTGTCTTTCCATATATCAATCAGTAACAACATGGTTTACATTTTAGTGACTCATGGGTGGCATTGTTATGTCATAGGTACAGCGGCAGCATAGCTGTAGATTATAGCAGCTGACACCCATACAATGTGTTTGATCTTGATTTGCTGAACCCCAATTAATATTTCTACTTGTGATGGTAACTCTAAGACACCTATTGATCACTGTGTGACAATTACTCTGTCATTTGTCTTTAGTAATTCTCTTTCACAAACTTAAAAAGAGATGTTTGTCATACTCGCAAGTTGCTGATCAGAATAACTGTGTCAGTCTCAGACTCTCAGGGCCACAGTTAATATTTCTACTGCTCAATTTTTATTTCAGCCCACTGGCTAGTAGTGAGGTAAACATATCAATTTGGGTCCATTGGACAAGCGAGATAGGTCAAACCACATGCTGTTTGAGTAATCTTGTCTATTAGAAAGGGTTAAAATAAATAAATAAATGAATAAATATAAAAAGTTCTTCCCTTGAATTCCCTAACAGGCCGGTCTACTGATTATTGGGCACAGCAAAATGACAAGCTGCTGCCTTTATGAACCTAAGCGACGAGCTTTGGTGCTGGCCATATGTTTTGGGGGGGGGGGGGGGGTAGGCTGTTTTTTTTATTGTTATGTTTTTTTAAAAAGGACAAACATTTAAAATTAAGACGATGATGATGACTGATGTATACACAGCATGATGAAACAGATAATAGGGTATCTTCATGCTTTACTCGTGCACATGCATTTATCCCTGTATGAAGACTCACGCTTGCTGTGTGACTTATATTGGTGTAAATTGCGCCCATTTTGCAGCTGATTCTGCATCAGGCTCAATATCTTCCATGTAGCAGGAACACTGGACGTGGTTAATCAGCAAAACCATATTATCTGCTGGTCCATTGTAAATAAAACATATATATCTATATGCTCAATGAAAGGTCCACTTGGTTTATGTACCATCATTTCCTTCCTCTAGTACTGTCTAATTAATCTATTATGAAGTCTGATATCACAGATGAGGCTGTGAAAATGAGGTTTGAAAACATAGATGGTGTCTGATATTAGAGATATCACTATGAGCATGGAGTCTGGATAAAGGGATCATGGTTTGATGGGGTCTGACATCAGAGACACATGATGTTGTCTGATATTAAGGATTAGGTTTAGATGATGGAGTCTGATATCAGAGATAATATTGTGGTTATGGGGTATCAGATATTAGATTAGGTTTATAATTTCAGAGACAAAATTGTTTTGACAGGAGCTGATATTAGAGACAAAACTGAGTTGAATGTGTCTGATAATAGAGATAGGGTTGGATGATTTGGTTGTTATCACAGATACAACTATGATATTGAGGTCTGATTTCACAGATTAAATTGTGATGATAGAGTTTAATATCAGAAATGGGGCTGTGATGATGGAGACGGATGTAACCCCTGAGGTTATGATGATGGTGGGATGATGGAGTCTGATATCAGAGATGAGGTTGTGATGATGGAGACTGATGTAACCCCTGAGGTTATGATGATGGTGGGATGATGGAGTCTGATATCAGAGATGAGGCTGTGATGATGGAGACTGATGTAACCCCTGAGGTTATGATGATGGTGGGATGATGGAGTCTGATATCAGAGATGAGGCTGTGATGATGGAGACTGATGTAACCCCTGAGGTTATGATGATGGTGGGATGATGGAGTCTGATATCAGAGATGAGGCTGTGATGATGGAGACTGATGTAACCCCTGAGGTTATGATGATGGTGGGATGATGGAGTCTGATATCAGAGATGAGGCTGTGATGATGGAGACTAATGTAACCCCTGAGGTTATGATGATGGTGGGATGATGGAGTATGATATCAGAGATGAGGCTGTGATGATGGAGACGGATGTAACACCTGAGGTTATGATGATGGTGGGATGATGGAGTCTGATATCAGAGATGAGGTTGTGATGATGGAGCCAGATGTAACCCCTGAGGTTATGATGAGGGTGGGATGATGGAGTCTGATATCAGAGATGAGGTTGTGATGATGGAGACTGATGTAACCCCTGAGGTTATGATGATGGTGGGATGATGGAGTCTGATATAAGAGATGAGGTTGTGATGATGGAGACGGATGTAACCCCTGAGGTTATGATGATGGTAGGATGATGGAGTCTGATATCAGAGATGAGGTTGTGATGATGGTGTCAGTGATTGTAATCACCGGGTATCAGATTAGGATGTGATTGATGATTCTAGTATCAGAGATGAAGTTGTAAAATAGAGTCTGATATTAGAGATTAGGATTGAGTGATGTAATCTAGTAACAGAGACAGAACTGTGAGGACGGGTTTGATGTTAAACATGTAATTGTTGTGATGGAGCCAGATATCATACATGGGGTTGTGGTTACATAGTCTGATATTATAGAATAAGCTGTAATATGGAATCTGATAACTGAGATGTTGTTAAGATAATGGGGTCTTATATTAGAAATGAGTTTGGATGACAGTGTCTTACATTAGGGATATATTTGCAGTTGAGAGCCGAGGGTGACAGGAGTATAAAGCTGCTGGGGTCAGTTTTGGCTTCTGAGTTTTTAGGAAAAGTTAGTGATGAATACAGCTAAACGGCAAGTGGCTCTTTAAAAAAGAGGATAATGTATATTTAAGGCCTTATTTGGAAGATTAAGTCTTATTTACTGTTTCCTCTAAAAAGTATTTAATTTATGAACATGCAGAATATCTGGAGAAGGATTTATTCTAGTTTACCATTTATAAAATATTATATGAAAAGCAGAAAGTCCAGTTATTCTCACAATAGTAGATGCCAATCAGGACAATAATATTCCAAATATATAGAGCTGCAGCTCCAGTAAGGAGGAGTCAGATCACTGGTCCACCGCAGTCACTGCGCCGGTGGAAGACGTACAGTCAATATAGATGTGGAAGGTGCAGTAAATGATGAGGAAACCGCACATAGATCCATCAGTTTATTACAGAATCTATTAACAATTAGAATAGCACTTACATATAAATGGTGACAGTAGAACAGTGGCCATTTACAGGCTGTTCCCCACCAACATAGGAGTTCAAGCTTTGTGTTGAGCCTGATGAAAAGGATGAACCTTGTGCAATCACAGCAATTAGATCATTGGAAGAAATACACAGTACTACGCAAAGGACGCTAAACATAAGTCATAAATAAATGGCGCAGGACACTTGTTATAATACATTAGGGTAAGTACTCTCCATAGATAACCTACAAATGACTCTTGTGTACTAGACTACTCCTACTGACTTGATTTTTTGCATTTCTTGGGCTTATTTTCTTTGGGTTATTTAGGTTTTTTGTAGCCAATTACCATTTATAACGACATTTGCTATTCCAAATTTACTCAATTTTCTATCCGTTTGTTTTATTTGCACTTAGTGTTAAATTAGTAGCAATATACTAATTAATTTAAGCTTTAAGGTGTAACTGCGATGCCACATAAAAGGCAAATGTCTGCTGTGGGGGTAACTGCACAGCAAGAAGCGGCAAAAAGATGGAGGGCGGAGCGGGATAAAGCCCGACGACAAACTGTGACTGATGACCAAAGAGAACGTGATCGTCATCGCCGTGTAAATCTGACTCCTCCGCAAACTGCCCGTCACAGAGAAAACAATCGAAGAGTGAACAGGACAGAGGTGATATCACGTCAATGACCACAAAGTCAGTAAACAAGGTGATACACAATTCTTCACATCGGTAACTTTGATGAAATAAATATTAATGCACATAACTGTGGTCCCATGAATAGTATTTGTGAGTTTTGCCAATCTAAGCATTTTGTGGCTGAGCAGACATCTGACAAACTATTCAAACAATGCTGCCACCAGGGGAAAGTCACATTAGATGCAGTAAGATCTGCCCCTGTTATTGAGCACTTAATGAAAGGACAGCAGAGTATGGTGATCTGCCGATGTGAAAATAAAAATTATTGGTGGCATAGAACAGGGGAGATTGGTAAAAGACTCTGAGAAGATTTACACAAAAACTGTGGATTATAAAGAAATATTTGTGAAATAGGAATCGTGTTAAGTTCTTTTTTTTTTTGAGCCGGGAGCTGTTTCCACATTCCTGGGATAAATGATGCGCGGAATTTAACAGCTACTACAGAAGGGTCCAACATGATCTTACTCTTATTCTTTGCTGACATTTTGACGGGTTTTTAGCTAGTTGTGACATAATCAGGGCTGCCAAGAGGAATTCAGGGCCCCGGTACAACAAATTAATGGGGCCCCCCTCATAGCTGAGCATGGTAAAAAAAATTGCGCTGCCTTAAGGGTTGAGGTCGTGGATTTGGGGGCGTGGCAAATTCGCCATTGGGGCGTGGCTAACACATCAAAATCACTCGGCTCTCAATTCGCACGAGCGTCACATATGTCCAAGCACTCCTGGCTTTCAGGACATCTAGCACCAAAGTGTAGTATAGAAAGAATGCAGTGTGAACACAAAGAGTTCAGTCTTGGCCTCCACCTTATATTGGGCACAACACTCACCAAAAATTGACATTGTCCCTATTAGAATCACAACATTTCACACACTGTCCTGCTCTCTCCTACCTGTTCTTCTCACTTTCACCACCTGTTGCTGCAGGTTTCTCTAGTTGCGGCTTGTCTGGATCCTGGAATTCTGGGGGCCCTATTTGTAAAAAAATAGCTACATTTAGATAATTCCAAACAACCCTGGCGTTAAATCAATACCATCCACGATTAATATTTAGGCCTTCCTCCAGCTCCAATATTACAATAATATGCCCCTTCATCATCGCCATGCCTTATGATCACACTGCGCCCTCCATGCTGCTTTTGCCCCCTTCATCTGGCTCCCCTTAATCACACTATACTGTGCTGCTCCCCCCCTTTTTCAATCCCACTGTACCATGCCTCCCCCCTTTTTAACCCAACTGTGCCATGCTGCCCACCATTTTTTAACCCCACTGTGCCATGCTGACCCCTGTTTTTTAACCCCACTGTGCCATGCTGGCCCGTTTTTTAACCCCTCTGTGCCCCCCCTCATTTTTTAACCCCTGTCATGCTGCCCCCTCCCTCATTTTTTACCCCCCCCCTCGTTTTTAACCCCTCTATGCCCCTCCTCGATTTTTAACCCCTGTCATGCTGCCCCTCCCTCATTTTTTAACTTCTGTCATGCTGTCCCCCCCCCATTTTTAACCCCTCTATGCCCCCCCCTCGTTTTTTAACCCCTGTCATGCTGCCTCCCCGTTTTTTAACTCCTCCGTGCCCCCCCTCGTTTCCCTCCCTGCACTTACCTTTTCTCCTTTATTGGTCTTCTCTGCTGCTCTGTGCTCCATTGCTTCAGACTGACTGAATGCTGGGCATGACATGATGACATCACAACCGGCATTCAGACAGTCTGAATGGAGCACAGAGCAGCAGAGAGGAGGGATGCCGGCTCCGCGATCAGGTGAGTATGTTTTTTGTTTTTTTTAAACTAGCCTGCTCCCCCCACCAACGACCGAGCCCCCCCCCTGCAAAAAAAAAAAGAAAGGAAAAAAAGAAAAAAAAAGTTTTTAAAAAAAAAGCAGCAGCGCAAGGGCCCGGGCCGGGCCCCCTGACATACCCGGGCCCGGGTAATTAGTACCCGCTCCCCCCCCCCTCTCGGCGGCCCTGGACATAATGATAGGTGAGAGCACAGTTACAATGATTATTATTAATAACTGAAAAAATAAAACTCTTGGATTTACCTTCTTGCAATGTATATTGGTGAGAGAGGCTGCAAACACTGTAAAACGTTCTGTATTCCTGCATTAATATGACCTGAGATGTGATCTAAGGCCAGAGGAGACAAATAACACAGAACATTTCTACTTTTCATGTCTTTATTGATCACCTTGAAGCAATATTCACTGTCTTTGTTGGAAAAAGAATTTAAACTTCCCGTCAATAACATTTAATCAGATGAATTGTGTATATAAAAATCATAAACAGCCTTATAAGTATAAATAATCTTAAAAAACAGCAAGACTATAAAGTATATGATTGTGAATAAATATAATTCAAGTTTATATATTTTTGAAGCATTCATCATATTGACAGAGCAACTGTTTTATTACGGAATTATCAATGACTCGGATTGTCTCATGTCTCAGCCATAAGAGATTTCTGAAGACCAGAGTTGTCATGTCCTTGGGGATAGAGATGGGTATAAAGCCGTTACTGACGACCTTGTCCTCCATCCAGTCACAATCAGACAGATCACATCAGGTAAATGGACTGAACACCATTGATATTCTCAGTAGTGCTCATCCAACGAACGCTACTCCAAGATCTAGGACTATACCTCCTCAGGGCATTACAAAGAGCTTCAGGGTAACATCTAACAATCTGCAGACGTCTCCTGTAGTATCTAAGGTCTGTGCTCAGGATAACGCTGTCATGTAGAGGAGGATAGAAAGGAGGAAGCCGCTGTAGCTAGTAAGCAACAAAGCTCAATACAAGTTTGCCTAACACTGTCCAAAGGATCCAAAAGTCCAATAGAAAGTTCTGTGGACAGATAAGAATAAATGAGATGTTTGAGTCTTGGAGGAAAAATAAATCATTACAACAATACTTTGGTATTTTCAGTAATACTTCTATCATTCTACAATATATATTATTTTTGTTACATCTCCCGATGTAATGTTGTTGACATGTGATATCCACCCTGGTGCTGATGACTTTGAGTACAGATAAGCACATTTAATATATTTTTGAGTGTGCACAGTTTTCTTTACCCTACTATATAATTGAGTGTTTAATAATTAATATGTTGTTACACTATCTTTGGCACCTCTTTGTCAGTTGTGTTTGTTTCTTAGATTTTACACCTGCAAACAAACACTTGTATTCCAAAGAAGGTGCCATATTCTACGTACCGGTGTTTATTGTAGGGTTTGGTTTTATATTTATTCCTCTCTAACCACTTCCATTATAAAACCTTTCATGTGCCCCCACTGTTATTCCTTTGTATAAACATTCGTATCGGAGCAGCAAATTTGCTGAAATACTCAGTGGTTGATATGACTTACATGCTCAGGGACTCTGCTTTGTGCTGTACACAGTGTAAACTGAGGCAATGATGAGGGGGGTTGTCGTCACAATCAGTACCACTGTACCCCACATTACTGACTTCTCCAGACAGCTGAGACAACTGGCTCCTGAAACACATTAAAATAAGAGATGAATGAGGAGAAGTCGTTCAAAGCACAAGGACCAGTTGTACATGGTCACATGTAAAGAAGATGTACTGGAAATAGAAAATTAGTCTTCATTCCATAGAGACAATCATTTAAAAAGATCTAATGCGAAGATAAGTAAAATAATTTCCTTTATGTATCTCATCACCACGAGCCACGGGCCACAAGTTATAGGTCCAGGAAAGGCCACGGCCACTGTCATGCTATGTCGGGATGTCCACAGTCCATCACAGTATTTATATGTCAGATTCCATTACATGAACATAGAACGTCCCATGATCCAGTTAGGACATGGTACAGCCTATCAGGCTTACTGCCCCGAGGACACTCAGGGAGGTGGAACAGATGTGTCACCTATCAGTCTTACTGCCCCGAGGACACTCAGGGAGTTGGAGCAGATGTGTCACCTATCAGTCTTACTGCCCCGAGGACACTCAGGGAGGTGGAGCAGATGTGTCACCTATCAGTCTTACTGCCCCGAGGACACTCAGGGAGGTGGAGCAGATGTGTCACCTATCAGTCTTACTGCCCAGAGGACACTCAGGGAGGTGGAACAGATGTGTCAATCAGTCTTACTGCCCCGAGGACACTCAGGGAGGTGGAACAGATGTGTTACCTATCAGTTTTACTGCCCCAAGGACACTCAGGGAGGTGGAACAGATGTGTCACCTATCAGTCTTACTGCCCTGAGGACGTTCAGGGAGGTGGAACAGATGTGTCTCCTATCAGTCTTACTGCCCCGAGGACACTCAGGGAGGTGGAACAGATGTGTCTCCTATCAGTCTTACTGCCCCGATGACACTCAGGGAGGTGGAACAGATGTGTCTCCTATCAGTCTTACTGCCCCGAGGACACTCAGGGAGGTGGAACAGATGTGTCACCTATCAGTCTTACTGCCCCGAGGACACTCAGGGAGGTGGAACAGATGTGTCACCTATCATTCTTACTGCCCCGAGAACGTTCAGGGAGGTGGAACAGATGTGTCTCCTATCAGTCTTACTGCCCCGAGGACACTCAGGGAGGTGGAATAGATGTGTCACCTATCAGTCTTACTGCCCCGAGGACACTCAGGGAGGTGGAACAGATGTGTCACCTATCAGTCTTACTGCCCCGAGGACATCAGGGAGGTGGAACAGATGTGTCACCTATCAGTCTTACTGCCCCGAGGACACTCAGGGAGGTGGAACAGATGTGTCACCTATCAGTCTTACTGCCCCGAGGACACTCAGGGAGGTGGAACAGATGTGTCACCTATCAGTCTTACTGCCCCGAGGACATCAGGGAGGTGGAACAGATGTGTCTCCTATCAGTCTTACTGCTCCGAGGACACTCAGGGAGGTGGAACAGATGTGTCACCTATCAGTCTTACTGCTCCGAGGACACTCAGGGAGGTGGAGCAGATGTGTCACCTATCAGTCTTACTGCCCTGAGGACGTTCAGGGAGGTGGAACAGATGTGTCACCTATCAGTCTTACTGCCCCGAGGACACTCAGGGAGGTGGAACAGATGTGTCACCTATCAGTCTTACTGCCCCGAGGACACTCAGGGAGGTGGAACAGATGTGTCACCTATCAGTCTTACTGCCCCGAGGACACTCAGGGAGGTGGAACAGATGTGTCACCTATCAGTCTTACTGCCCCGAGGACACTCAGGGAGGTGGAACAGATGTGTCACCTATCAGTCTTTCTGCCCCGAGGACACTCAGGGAGGTGGAACAGATGTGTCACCTATCAGTCTTACTGCCCCGAGGACACTCAGGGAGGTGGAGCAGATGTGTCACCTATCAGTCTTACTGCCCCGAGGACACTCAGGGAGGTGGAACAGATGTGTCTCCTATCAGTCTTAATGCCCCGAGGACACTCAGGGAGGTGGAACAGATGTGTCACCTATCAGTCTTACTGCCCTGAGGACACTCAGGGAGGTGGAACAGATGTGTCTCCTATCAGTCTTACTGCCCTGAGGACGTTCAGGGAGGTGGAACAGATGTGTCACCTATCAGTCTTACTGCCCCGAGGACACTCAGGGAGGTGGAACAGATGTGTCACCTATCAGTCTTACTGCCCCGAGGACACTCAGGGAGGTGGAACAGATGTGTCTCCTATCAGTCTTACTGCCCCGAGGACACTCAGGGAGGTGGAATAGATGTGTCACCTATCAGTCTTACTGCCCCGAGGACACTCAGGGAGGTGGAACAGATGTGTCACCTATCAGTCTTACTGCCCCGAGGACACTCAGGGAGGTGGAACAGATGTGTCACCTATCAGTCTTACTGCCCCGAGGACACTCAGGGAGGTGGAACAGATGTGTCACCTATCAGTCTTACTGCCCCGAGGACATCAGGGAGGTGGAACAGATGTGTCTCCTATCAGTCTTACTGCTCCGAGGACACTCAGGGAGGTGGAACAGATGTGTCACCTATCAGTCTTACTGCCCCAAGGACACTCAGGGAGGTGGACCAGATGTGTCTCCTATCAGTCTTACTGCCCCGAGGACACTCAGGGAGGTGGAACAGATGTGTCTCCTATCAGTCTTACTGCTCCGAGGACACTCAGGGAGGTGGAACAGATGTGTCACCTATCAGTCTTACTGCCCCGAGGACACTCAGGGAGGTGGAACAGATGTGTCACCTATCAGTCTTACTGCCCCGAGGACACTCAGGGAGGTGGAACAGATGTGTCACCTATCAGTCTTACTGCCCCGAGGACACTCAGGGAGGTGGAGCAGATGTGTCACCTATCATTCTTACTGCCCCGAGGACACTCAGGGAGGTGGAACAGATGTGTCACCTATCAGTCTTACTGCCCCGAGGACACTCAGGGAGGTGGAACAGATGTGTCACCTATCAGTCTTACTGCCCCGAGGACACTCAGGGAGGTGGAACAGATGTGTCACCTATCAGTCTTACTGCCCCGAGGACACTCAGGAAGGTGGAACAGATGTGTCTCCTATCAGTCTTACTGGCCCGAGGACACTCAGGGAGGTGGAACAGATGTGTCACCTATCAGTCTTACTGCCCCGAGGACATCAGGGAGGTGGAACAGATGTGTCTCCTATCAGTCTTACTGCTCCGAGGACACTCAGGGAGGTGGAACAGATGTGTCACCTATCAGTCTTACTGCCCCAAGGACACTCAGGGAGGTGGACCAGATGTGTCTCCTATCAGTCTTACTGCCCCGAGGACACTCAGGGAGGTGGAACAGATGTGTCACCTATCAGTCTTACTGCCCCGAGGACGTTCAGGGAGGTGGAACAGATGTGTCTCCTATCAGTCTTACTGCCCCGAGGACACTCAGGGAGGTGGAATAGATGTGTCACCTATCAGTCTTACTGCCCCGAGGACACTCAGGGAGGTGGAACAGATGTGTCACCTATCAGTCTTACTGCCCCGAGGACACTCAGGGAGGTGGAACAGATGTGTCACCTATCAGTCTTACTGCCCCGAGGACATCAGGGAGGTGGAACAGATGTGTCTCCTATCAGTCTTACTGCTCCGAGGACACTCAGGGAGGTGGAACAGATGTGTCACCTATCAGTCTTACTGCCGCGAGGACACTCAGGGAGGTGGAACAGATGTGTCACCTATCAGTCTTACTGCCCCGAGGACACTCAGGGAGGTGGAACAGATGTGTCACCTATCAGTCTTACTGCCCCGAGGACACTCAGGGAGGTGGAACAGATGTGTCACCTATCAGTCTTACTGCCCCGAGGACACTCAGGGAGCTGGAACAGATGTGTCACCTATCAGTCTTACTGCCCCGAGGACAGTCAGGGAGGTGGAACAGATGTGTCACCTATCAGTCTTACTGCACCGAGGACACTCACAGAGGTGGAACAGATGTGTCACCTATCAGTCTTACTGCCCCGAGGACACTCAGGGAGGTGGAACAGATGTGTCACCTATCAGTCTTACTGCCCCGAGGACACTCAGGGAGGTGGAACAGATGTGTCACCTATCAGTCTTACTGCCCCGAGGACACTCAGGGAGGTGGAACAGATGTGTCACCTATCAGTCTTACTGCCCCGAGGACACTCAGGAAGGTGGAACAGATGTGTCTCCTATCAGTCTTACTGGCCCGAGGACACTCAGGGAGGTGGAACAGATGTGTCACCTATCAGTCTTACTGCCCCGAGGACACTCAGGGAGGTGGAACAGATGTGTCACCTATCAGTCTTACTGCCCCGAGGACACTCAGGGAGGTGGAACAGATGTGTCACCTATCAGTCTTACTGCCCCGAGGACACTCAGGGAGGTGGAACAGATGTGTCACCTATCAGTCTTACTGCCCCGAGGACACTCAGGGAGGTGGAACAGATGTGTCACCTATCAGTCTTACTGCCCCGAGGACACTCAGGGAGGTGGAACAGATGTGTCACCTATCAGTCTTACTGCCCCGAGGACGTTCAAGGAGGTGGAACAGATGTGTCTCCTATCAGTCTTACTGCCCCGAGGACACTCAGGGAGGTGGAAGAGATGTGTCACCTATCAGTCTTACTGCCCCGAGGACACTCAGGGAGGTGGAACAGATGTGTCACCTATCAGTCTTACTGCCCCGAGGACATCAGGGAGGTGGAACAGATGTGTTACCTATCAGTCTTACTGCCCCGAGGACACTCAGGGAGGTGGAACAGATGTGTCACCTATCAGTCTTACTGCCCCGAGGACACTCAGGGAGGTGGAACAGATGTGTCACCTATCAGTCTTACTGCCCCGAGGACATCAGGGAGGTGGAACAGATGTGTCTCCTATCAGTCTTACTGCTCCGAGGACACTCAGGGAGGTGGAACAGATGTGTCACCTATCAGTCTTACTGCCCCGAGGACACTCAGGGAGGTGGACCAGATGTGTCTCCTATCAGTCTTACTGCCCCGAGGACACTCAGGGAGGTGGAACAGATGTGTCTCCTATCAGTCTTACTGCTCCGAGGACACTCAGGGAGGTGGAACAGATGTGTCACCTATCAGTCTTACTGCCCCGAGGACACTCAGGGAGGTGGAACAGATGTGTCACCTATCAGTCTTACTGCCCCGAGGACACTCAGGGAGGTGGAACAGATGTGTCACCTATCAGTCTTACTGCCCCGAGGACACTCAGGGAGGTGGAGCAGATGTGTCACCTATCAGTCTTACTGCACCGAGGACACTCAGGGAGGTGGAACAGATGTGTCACCTATCAGTCTTACTGCCCCGAGGACACTCAGGGAGGTGGAACAGATGTGTCACCTATCAGTCTTACTGCCCCGAGGACACTCAGGGAGGTGGAACAGATGTGTCTCCTATCAGTCTTACTGCTCCGAGGACACTCAGGGAGGTGGAACAGATGTGTCTCCTATCAGTCTTACTGCCCCGAGGACACTCAGGGAGGTGGAACAGATTCATCTCCTATCAGTCTTACTGCCCCGAGGACACTCAGGGAGGTGGAACAGATGTGTCACCTATCAGTCTTACTGCTCCGAGGACACTCAGGGAGGTGGAACAGATTCATCTCCTATCAGTCTTACTGCCCCGAGGACACTCAGGGAGGTGGACCAGATGTGTCTCCTATCAGTCTTACTGCCCCGAGGACACTCAGGGAGGTGGAACAGATGTGTCTCCTATCAGTCTTACTGCTCCGAGGACACTCAGGGAGGTGGAACAGATGTGTCACCTATCAGTCTTACTGCCCCGAGGACACTCAGGGAGGTGGAACAGATGTGTCACCTATCAGTCTTACTGCCCCGAGGACACTCAGGGAGGTGGAACAGATGTGTCACCTATCAGTCTTACTGCCCCGAGGACACTCAGGGAGGTGGAGCAGATGTGTCACCTATCAGTCTTACTGCCCCGAGGACACTCAGGGAGGTGGAACAGATGTGTCACCTATCAGTCTTACTGCCCCGAGGACACTCAGGGAGGTGGAACAGATGTGTCACCTATCAGTCTTACTGCCCCGAGGACACTCAGGGAGGTGGAACAGATGTGTCTCCTATCAGTCTTACTGCTCCGAGGACACTCAGGGAGGTGGAACAGATGTGTCTCCTATCAGTCTTACTGCCCCGAGGACACTCAGGGAGGTGGAACAGATTCATCTCCTATCAGTCTTACTGCCCCGAGGACAGTCAGGGAGGTGGAACAGATGTGTCACCTATCAGTCTTACTGCCCCGAGGACACTCAGGGAGGTGGAGCAGATATGTCACCTATCAGTCTTACTGCCCCGAGGACACTCAGGGAGGTGGAACAGATGTGTCACCTATCAGTCTTACTGCCCCGAGGACACTCAGGGAGGTGGAACAGATGTGTCTCCTATCAGTCTTACTGCTCCGAGGACACTCAGGGAGGTGGAACAGATGTGTCTCCTATCAGTCTTACTGCCCCGAGGACACTCAGGGAGGTGGAACAGATTCATCTCCTATCAGTCTTACTGCCCCGAGGACACTCAGGGAGGTGGAGCAGATGTGTCACCTATCAGTCTTACTGCCCCGAGGACACTCAGGGAGGTGGAACAGATGTGTCACCTATCAGTCTTACTGCCCCGAGGACACTCAGGGAGGTGGAACAGATGTGTCTCCTATCAGTCTTACTGCTCCGAGGACACTCAGGGAGGTGGAACAGATGTGTCTCCTATCAGTCTTACTGCCCCGAGGACACTCAGGGAGGTGGAACAGATGTGTCTCCTATCAGTCTTACTGCCCCGAGGACACTCAGGGAGGTGGAACAGATGTGTCAGTGATCACAGTTCTCCCTCTTTTATCCCCCGTACCTTTATTATAACAAATCATTGTTTACTGCCACATATAGGGGTAAATTTATCAAACCTTCTAAAATGGAAAAGTGGGGGCATTGCCCGTAGCATCCAATCAGGTTCTAGGCATCTTTTATATAGTACATTCTAGAACATGTTAGCTAGAATGTCACTGGTTGCTATGGGCAACATCTACACTTTTCCATTTTTAGAAGGTTTGATAAATCTACTCCAAAGTCTCACATGATAGTCTCTTAAATGGGCATTACAGAATAGTAATTCAGCTGTACATTGTCCTCTGTGTAACAATACCCTCTGTATAACAATGTCCTCTGTATAACATTGTCCTCTGTATAACAATACCCTCTGTATAACATTGCCCTCTGTATAACATTTCCCTCTGTATAACAATGCCCTCTGTATAACAATACCCTTTGTATAACATTTCCCTCTGTATAACAATGCCCTCTGTATAACAATGCCCTTTGTATAACATTGCCCAGCTATACGTTTCATGTTGATATGAAGATGAAGCATTATAGAATACATACATATGTGCCAATATAATGATATGAAGTATATGATAAGGGTTATTTCAAACTACAAAGGTGCAATCCCACAGTGTATTGGCTGTTTTGTGACATCATGTGTCTATGTTTTAGTAAATTCCCCAGATTTTATATTGAAGCACAGGGGTCTTGTCCCTAGATTTATAATATTAAACATTTTGAACCCTCAACTGGCATTTCTAAGCTTACCAATATAATAACAAGCTTAGACACACAGAAGCCAGATGTAATAATGACAGTCTCAATGAGGCTAGACCAAGCGTAATTAATGAGAAATGGAAAAGGTTTAAATGAGTGAAGGGTGTGATCCTAAAGTGATCAGAGGTTGGATGATTCCACTACATGTGTCGCCCTAAAGACCTAGACATCGGCAGCGATAGCTCCTGAAGCCCCAACCTTAATACTGAACCTTACAACCTCCCCCTTGGTGCCTCTCCCTCCATCCCCCACAATGGTTTCCTGCAGCCAGTGAGGGGATATCTGACCACAGTAAGTGCTACCAGTAATTGGGAGCGAGGGGGGTGGATAATGCACCTTGTGGTGATACAGTTGCATTTTCAGGAGATTCAAAACCTGTTTGCTTATGGTTAAACAATTTACTTTGAATGAGCCAACAGGTCCTAATTTAGAGCAGTCCACAATTTTCTGGGCTGAATGCAATGATAAACTCGTTGCTGCAAGATTGCAGCCTAACGTGTATTTTGAGTTGCACCTATCTTAAGTCTTAAAGTTTTGAGGTGCAACACAAACTACAGTGTAAGTATTACGGCTACATTACAATACAAAGGAGCAAAGAGTAAAGATACGACATCCACCATTATCAACTTGATAGAGATGACTGGTGTTTTAACCATGTAATAAATAAATATAACATGCCCTGTCCCCGCTCCACTTAAATAAATAACCATCATCAGTCTTGTAGCCTAAACTGACTAATGCTAAAGCAAGGGGTCAACAAGCGTGAGGTCCTTCTGCAAAAGCGCTAACCGGCATCAGGATAAGCCAGCACTCTGGTGGCTATAACAGGAAGACTTGCAGTGTCAGATTGTCATAATATGATACCAGCCCCACCCCTGTCAACACGGGGGGAAGGGGGGGGGGGACTGTCATAGGGCAGAAAATAAATTGCACAGCTTCCCTGAGCCAACTTGCCCCCAATTAAATAACACTGGGGCTTATACTGACACTCTTGGTTGGTGGGTGTTAGAATCATTAAGTACTGTTGTGGCAATTCACAGCATGCCCACAGGTACCAGTGATTATTAGGACATGCAAGATCTTGTGGAGCAACCAGGACTCACCACTGAGTAATATAATTCAACAAATGTACCTGATAATAAAAATCACAGACACAGTTTGTTGTATTATTTTATTTCAAATAAAGACTAACCAAAATCTTTTGTTAGTCTATCTTCCATCCTGAAGAATAGAAAAAATAAATAAATAAATAGTTCTGAAGAAGGGGAGACCCAAGGCAAATGTATGAACTTAATTGACCTCGTTGAGAGACAACAAATCTTAATGGTGGCAAAATTTAAAAAAAGCAACACACCTCGTTTCAACCATAAAATTTTATTTAAACACCCCCCTCAAAAAAACCTGAAATATCAACATTTGTGTTCTTCTTCTGTATGATCTAAATGTCGTATGCTTTTAATCCACTAGGCTTGTTTAAAATAACACCAAACACATCCAAGGTCCTGTAGTTGTCCATAAAAAAATATTCCACAGGTGTAGCAAAAAAATCTTTTTTCTTGCTTGAATCAATCCAAATAATCCAAATAATCCACAGGAACATGCTTGACAAAAAAACAAACCATCTAAACAACGAAAACTAGGTTCTGTATGCAGAAGCAACCATCGCACAATGAAAATGTGAAAGATGCGAGGTCTATTTATAACCTAGGGGCTTACTCACTCACAGCGTGGGAATGCCCTAGGTTATATATAGACCTCTCGTCTCTGCATGTTACACTACTATACTCACAATGCTCTCTACACTGCTCTGTATATTACACTACTACACTCACAATGCTCTATACACTGCTCGGTGTACTACATTACTGCACTCCCATTTACATGTGTCTAAGTACAAAGATATGAAGCAATCTAGCTAGACAGGATCCCCCTGTAAAAAAAACAACATTATAGATCAGTGAAGCATGAAATTAATTTGTGGTATTTTTTGGCCATTTAGGCTATATTGACTGCATTTTGAGAGACTCATACACCATTTTTCTCTGTGTCTTCTATACTCAAAATATTAGTTTATGAAATCATCTGGACAGGAAAATTCTGTTTAAAAATGTTTTATACAGTACTGTTTCCCAGTGGATGTCCATTGGTACTATAGGAAGCAGGTGCATGAAACAGAGCATACAGTCAGAAAGATGTACCTAATAAAGGAGTCACTGAGTATATATTCTATATTTATTCTGATATAAATTCTTCTCCATTACCTCGTTCAGTTAGTGAGCCCCAGAGATTAGTGATGGGTGCCCTCCTGTTCTCAATATATCCTTCTCCTCTAACCCAATTCAAATTTGGATTTAATCTCTAAGGAGATGATTTTCAAATGCCTATTTATACTAGTAAACATTGACTTTTCCTCAGAACACCGCTGACAGTCTTCTCCATAAATTTATCCCTGTACCAGGAATAGTGTCAGGAACCAGAACCTATCTGCTGACATTGGTGCAACCCTGTCTGGAGGCAAGGAGTCTAACGCGCCTCTGGTCTTCCCCAGGGACCCCGCAAGGAAGTTTGGTTTTAGCTGCGAGTGATACGCAGGTCGCGTTTCTCCAGGAGGGCATTTAGCGAGGAGGTAGACTGAAGAAATTGGATAGTCTGAGAAGCGAGATCAAACCGTGCGGACAGCGCATTACACAGGGAGGATCCAACGGATTTGTCCGTCAAGCCGAAGTCAAACACCAGAAGAGTCTTACAGAGCCTAAGGGAGCATCCAAAAGAAGTGTCAGGGAGAGCCGAGTCAGGAGTGGAGTCAGATTGAACAATGTGGAAACACATAAGCGCCTGGAACTAGGGGACCTAATGCTCTGGCACCCTACTTTAAATAGAGAATGAGGAAGGAAATTGATTACCGGCGGGAGTGAAGTCAGCAGCCGGGTGCCAAATAGCGTCTCCTTAACTAGCAGAAGGAGCTACCGGCCGGCCAGGTCTGATGTGTGTGGTTGCTTGGTGTCCATTTCTGAGCGGACGGGAGAGCACAGGGACGGCACCTGAGAAACAGACATTGACCACCTTAAAATTTGAAATTTAGGTGGGGATTTCTGCCATACTAGCAAACCCCTTTTTGGCTTATGACCATCATTACATATACATTAGCTAACAGGGGGGCCCCAATCCCCCTTTTGTCACAACTTGAAATCAATCAATGCAAATTCTCTAATTGTAAGTTGCTTTCACTCCATTAAAGTCCAGCAGTTACCTCAAGTGAATTGAATACCCGTGTAATCTGACGGGGTTTAGAAGTTCACGGTAACAGAAACTGATGTACAACAAGGTCAGCTAAACTTACTTGTAAATGTTGGTCCACCAGAAGATGATCGTTACAATATCGGGACTGGATACTCCCTGCATGCTGGAGATGGGACTATAAATGTATATACATATATATCTATGTGGAGTTTGGATCTTCTCCTCTGATTTGCTCCCACAGTCCAAAAACATATTAGTAGGTTAACTGGATACTGACAGAATGGACCAACCACACCTTAAACAGTGACTTTCCATCATCTGTTACATTTCTGGTTACAAGTCTTCTCTTGTACTACAACTTCTCACTGGACCAATCACCCTCATTCTATTAAACTGTCTCTTAACCTTCAAGTGGTCCTGGAACCTTATAGACGTACTCTCTGTAATGGATGAGGTTTGTCCTAAAATAGCCACCATAGGGATGTCAGGCAGTGACAAAGGTCTATGGAAATTCCACTGCTTAGTTACTGTATATTATATGGATATTAGATCTGTATGAAAATGTGGTCATGGATCTCTGGTGTGTAATCATTTTTAATATTTCCTATATAAAAATTAAAACAATAAAAAAACTCAGACACAATATTTAAATATTAAATGAGTAGACACCCATGCCAATAGTATATGTGGCATAGAGACACTAAAAAAAGCATACACTGATGCACTGTCAGGCGCCATCTCCGCACTGACACTTGGTGCAGGAGACGGACGCCTGCACCTTCTCAGCAACCATGTCCTGTTGCCTAGCAGTGGGACGCTATCTCTGCTCACCTGTCTGCGGCCAGCATGTCTTACCGCCAAAATCTCCCTAACCCAATCAGGAGGCACCTTAGGGTATATAAAGCATCCTCTGACACATGTCTAGTGCCAGAGTATTGCTTTATTCCTTCTCCATCGTTCCCTGAACGAATTATCCAGTGTGTTATTCGGTTCTGACTCGGCTTCCTGTGACTATTCTCCTGTGTTTCGTTTTGGTACCTCGCTGCCCGGCTGGTTTGACTATTTGGCTTGACCTGACTTCTCTCTGGATCCTCCCTCTGTACTGCACCGCTCGGTTGGCTCTGACCTGGATTGCCTGACTACGCCTGTCTACTACTGTCGCTACACCGGTGACTGTCTTTGAGAACCGTGACCTGTGTACCCTCTGCAGCTAAGCCCAAACCCCTTTGCGGGGATCCCTGGTGAATACTGGGGGTACGTTAGACTCCGTGCCTCCCTGTTCAGTTGCGCCAATACCGGTTAGCGTCCATCTCTGCAATTCCGTGACATGCACACACCATCACACACAGTGCAGGAGATCAGTGTACAATACAGAGTCATTGCCTGGTAGCCCACTGTGGCTAAATATTATGGAGTCCATGCTTGCCCAGAGTGGCCATAAATTTTCAAATCGTTGTTGGCCCAGTTTTGCCATACAGTGCCTAGTTCCTGCTGGCTGATGTGCATAGGCTTCCCCACCTCTCCAATATCATTTCACAGTGAGGAAGTGGAGCTAGTTTCAGCTTTATGACAAGGCCAGGGGGATCAATCACTGAGCACCTTAATTGTATCAGCAATAATGGTGAGAATGCTAAGGGAGCTTCCCTCACTTCTTCCTGGCTCCACCTCTGACTGGGAGATTTAAGATGCCAGAGATGATGTAGAAATTGACTTATCAGGTATGGGGCTAGATGTCTGCTATTTTGTTTACGCTTTTCATTAGCAGATAGATTTGGTGTATGTGAAAATGACTAAGCACTGCAGGGACCAGTGCAGAGTTAAGATAAAATGGCGGCCAGTGAGAGATACATGTATTCTGATGTCAGTCTATGCCATTTCTACAGACACTACTCTCCCCTATACATGCAGAATGCACACACTCACCAGCAGGGCAGGTATGGTAAGAAGGACCAGTCACAGATTCCCTCAACTGGTTTCTCACAGAACAGGAAACATTCCAGGGGCCTCCTGATGACTCTGTGTAATTCAAGCCAGCCCATGAGGAACTAGAATTAACAACCTTTAACCCTCCATTCACTGTCAAGGAAAACAAGGGCCTTGTCCCACTCAGCACCCAGCAGGAGATCACAGCGCTGCCATTTTGGAGACAAGATACATTCAGGACAGGGTCTGAGACTGGAGCTAATTGAGAGAGAGCAGGAAAAAAAATGTGACAAAATGTGTATGGAAGGAAGAGGGAGCAGAGTGTGAGGAGAGAACAGAGGGAGCAGAGTGTGAGGAGAGAACAGAGGGAGCAGAGTGTGAGGAGAGAACAGAGGGAGCAGAGTGTGAGGAGAGAACAGAGGGAGTAGAGTGTGAGGAGAGAACAGAGGGAGCAGAGTGTGAGCACAGAACAGAAGGAGCAGAGTGTGAAGAGAGAACAGAGGGAGCAGAGTGTGAGGAGAAAACAGAGGGAGCAGAGTGTGACGAGAGAACAGAGGGAGCAGAGTGTGAGGAGAGAACAGAGGGAGCAGAGTGTGAGGAGAGAACAGAGGGAGCAGAGTGTGATGAGAGAACAGAGGGAGCAGAGTGTGAGGAGAGAACAGAGGGAGCAGAGTGTGAGGAGAGAACAGAGGGAGCAGAGTGTGATGAGAGAACAGAGGGAGCAGAGTGTGAGGAGAGAACAGAGGGAACAGAGTGTGAGGAGAGAACAGAGGGAGCAGAGTGTGATGAGAGAACAGAGGGAGCAGAGTGTGAGGAGAGAACAGAGGGAGCAGAGTGTGAGGAGAGAACAGATGGAGTCGAGTGTGAGGAGAGAACAGAGGGCTGAGAGTGTGATGAGAGAACAGAGGGAGTCGAGTGTGAGGAGAGAACAGAAGGAGCAGAGTGTGAGGAGAGAACAGAGGGAGCAGAGTGTGAGGAGAGAACAGATGGAGTCGAGTGTGAGGAGAGAACAGAGGGAGCAGAGTGTGAGGAGAGAATAGAGGGAGCAGAGTGTGAGGAGAGAACAGATGGAGTCGAGTGTGAGGAGAGAACAGAGGGCTGAGAGTGTGATGAGAGAACAGAGGGAGTCGAGTGTGAGGAGAGAACAGAGGGAGCAGAGTGTGAGGAGAGAACAGAGGGAGCAGAGTGTGAGGAGAGAACAGATGGAGTCGAGTGTGAGGAGAGAACAGAGGGAGCAGAGTGTGAGGAGAGAACAGAGGGAGCAGAGTGTGAGGAGAGAACAGAGGGAGCAGAGTGTGATGAGAGAACAGAGGGAGCAGAGTGTGAGGAGAGAACAGAGGGAGCAGAGTGTGAGGAGAGAACAGAGGGAACAGAGTGTGATGAGAGAACAGAGGGAGTCGAGTGTGAGGAGAGAACAGAGGGAGCAGAGTGTGAGGACAGAGCAGAGTGTGAGGAGAGAACAGAGGGAGCAGAGTGTGACAAGAGAACAGAAGGAGCAGAGTGTGACAAGAGAACAGAAGGAGCAGAGTGTGAGGAGAGAACAGAGGGAGCAGAGTGTAAGGAGAGAACAGAGGGAGCAGAGTGTGTGGAGAGAACAGAGGGAGCAGAGTGTGTGGAGAGAACAGAGGGAGCAGAGTGTGAGGAGAGAACAGAAGGAGCAGAGTGTAAGGAGAGAACAGAGGGAGCAGAGTGTGAGGAGAGAACAGAGGGAGCAGAGTGTGATGAGAGAACAGATGGAGCAGAGTGTGAGGAGAGAACAGAGGGAGCAGAGTGTGAGGAGAGAACAGAGGGAGCAGAGTGTGAGGAGAGAACAGAGGGAGCAGAGTGTGATGAGAGAACAGAGGGAGCAGAGTGTAACAAGAGAACAGAGGGAGCAGAGTGTGAGGAGAGAACAGAGGGAGCCGAGTGTGAGGTGAGAACAGAGGGAGCAGAGTGTGAGGAGAGAACAGAGGGAGCAGAGTGTGAGGAGAGAACAGAGGGAGCAGAGTGTGATGAGAGAACAGATGGAGCAGAGTGTGAGGAGAGAACAGAGGGAGCAGAGTGTGAGGAGAGAACAGAGGGAGCAGAGTGTGAGGAGAGAACAGAGGGAGCAGAGTGTGAGCAGAGAACAGAGGGAGCAGAGTGTAACAAGAGAACAGAGGGAGCAGAGTGTGAGGAGAGAACAGAGGGAGCCGAGTGTGAGGTGAGAACAGAGGGAGCAGAGTGTGATGAGAGAACAGAGGGAGCAGTGTATGAGTGTATTTTAGATCAGGGAACACTGTTCACCCTCCACTCACCTGGACAGAAGATCTCAGTTTCATTACTGGATTTCTTACTGACAGGGTTCATTACAGAACAGCTGATTCTTTTTTCACCAAACTCTTTGTTACTTAAAGTGATGTTAGAGTTATTTCTTTGTATTAATTCCCCATTCACGGTCCAGTTATATGAGGCATCCATCCCATTCTCTACATCACAGAGGACACTGGCACTTCCATCCGCTTGGCACGTATAGTTAACGACAGGCACAGAGAGAGGAACTAAGGAGACATCCAATGGACATATAGATTCTATAGCTAATATATATATACATCTGTTTTAGAGCTATTAGCTATACCATAAGTGAAATGTTGGTCTGATATAACTCTATATTATAGTATTCAATTGTCACATATTAATACAGTCACCCAGTCAATATAACAAGGTTAATCATATATACAAAAATACACCTGTAATAAATAGATGGGATAATAAATCAATTAAACCTCATATTAAATAATATGTGTAAAAGAATCAACAAAAAGAGAGACGAATAAATGGTATTATAATATAGTACATATAATATACCATTCGCTTTAAATTGTAATTAATAATTGATCCAAGGAATGTACTTAACAGGAATATAATTTAACAGCATGTTGGAAGAGCATAATATATGGGGTATATATATATATAGATAGATAGATATATATGTTACGGAATATGTTGGCGCTATATAAATAAATTATGATGATGATATATATATATATATATATATATATATATATATATATATATATATATATATATGTGTGTGTGTGTGTGTGTGTGTGTGTATATTTTTCTCCTGCATAGGGACTGGTTAGATCCTGGGGAGTCTGCAGGCTCAAGACTGTGGACCATGTTATATACAGATGTAGGCAAAGTAAATGTAAAATGTGATTTACTTACAAGCTTTTGCAGTTTCTTCCACAGCAACAGCAGAAGCCTGACAAGGTGTCTTTTATCAAGAGGGGTTACAGATCAATTGCAGGGAATGCTTTCAAAGGCAAGATGGGAGTGTCGCCTGTTTGTCAAGCCAAGTCTGTGGTAGGAGCCTCAAGTATAAAAGACTGTGTGGTTCATGTGCGTATGGCAACTAATGCCACTTAGTGGCCGGCTGGTAGGGAGGGTAACAGCCATATAGCCAGCTGTAGGTTGCCTGGTGTCGTCCTAACGTTTGATGTGACATTGTGATGTAACAATAAAGCACCGTTTTGATTTGCAAGCTGTCCATGTTGCTGATGTCTGCAGGCTGCTCTTGCAACAAGTGGTTTCAGAAGGTGTCAAAAGGGCTACAAAAAAGGCGCTTTTGTTACAGGTGTTGTCAGAAGTGGGATCGCCAAGGACAGCCAACGCGCAGCTGTCCACCCAATCTGCAGACGCAAAAAGTGGAGAGTGGAAAATATTGAATGCCACTGTCACACACGAAACTGTGTATTAAGCTGTCAGTTACAGATTAGAATTTGCTGGATTGCTGAGAAAGCAAATATTTTTTCTATGGAGAGAAATATATGAGCAATGCTATGGGAACTGTGCAGTGTCTATTGTTTTGCAAAACAAACCAAAAGTTTCAAAAATTGCTGATTATTATAGTGCCACACCTTGCTTGTTCTCTGAACTATGAGTTGGTTGTGGTTCACTGAAGTCTGCTGTTTACCTGTGTGTGCAGGATAAAGCATTGGTTTGTCCTTCTAATTAACTGTGGAAAGTGCTGGATATGTGCAAAATTTGACGTTTTAAAGCTGTATATAGAAACAAAAGTAGTTGCTGCCAGCATAGATTTTCTTCTTCAGCCAAGATGGGTAAGAAAAAAAATAAAATGTGTCAGAAAGAAAATGTACAAATAGGAGAGGCTGGAATTGATTCCCAGCAGAGTGAATTAAAAAAGAATTGCATGGTACTTTGCAGAATGGAAAAGAAGTTGAAGAATATCATGCTCTCTGTACAAGCCTTGTGTTACCTGGGTCAGACTATGTGGCAAGTAAACAATATGATTGCTTGGGGAAAACTTTTGTAGAAAATTATGTAGACATGGCAGAGTATGATCGCATGGAGAGGACTTTTAGAGAAGAAATCTCCTTGTTGGAGAAAGAGTTGAGGGACTCAAAGCAGCATTGTGCTGAAAAGGTGAAAATCCAAGAAGCAATTTCTGAGTCCCTGAGAAGTGAATTACAAGAGTTTTTTGAGGCAAAAAAAAAGAGCAGTAGAAGCTCTAAAAGACATAGTGGAGAATAAAGACAATGAGATTGCGCTGAAAGAAGAGCTTGTCAAGGCTCAGCCCGAGGTCACCCCCAGCACTGTTCAGCCCATGTTATCACATAGTACTGTCCGGTTGTCAGGCGCCGTTCTGTAGATCGGGACGGATGTCCCGCTGTGCTGCTTGGCGCGTGTGGTTGCCTAGCAAACAGACGCGTCACTTCCGCCCTGCTCGGCCACCCGGCTACAGCACTGTAAGCGTTCCCGTTGCTAGGCAACGGGACGCTGCATTCAGGAAGCGCTACGGCGCTAATATGATGACAGCGCTGCGGCGCTGAAGCTGATTGGGCATCAGATGTATTTAAGCCTTCCATGGTCCCACCTCCAGTGCCAGAGTTTAAGGTCCTCCTGTCCTCCAGCGTTTCTAGTGTATTCCTGTGATTGCCCATTTCCTGACCTTTGCCTGTCTCCTGATTATTTGCTGTTTGCCTGTGACCTTTGTGACCCGGATTGCCTTGACTACTCTTTGGATCTCCCTTTTGTACCTTGCTGTCAGAACGTTACCGACCCAGCTATACTCATCACCCCTTCGGATTCTTCTTGTGTACCTGCATTGCCCGCACCATTGCCGAACCGGTCTGGCTGACATTCCTCTCGTGCTTCGCTATCTGACTCATGGAAGGACCGCGACCTGCGTGTTCCCTGCAGCTGAGTCCATACCTCCTTGCGGGGGTCCCTGGTGAATACCAGGGGCACGTTAGACTCCGCACCTTCCTCCGAGTAGTGCAAACGATAGCAGGTACGCTATACTCAGTCATGACAGTAAACTCTGGCGATGTCTACCAAAGGAACTGTTGAACCCTCAGTCCGGGACCTTCTCATTCATTTGGCTCAGCGAGTAGAACAGCAAGAAGCAGCCCAAGCACATCTCCTACAATGTGTTCAAGGTATCGCTACACGCTTCGATGTTTTACAGGGCTCTGTGCTTGCTACTCCAGCCATTACCTCCTCCTCAGTGGCGTCCTCTAGTGTGGTTACCGTATCTACAGCAACCTCAGGCATGCGTATCCCCGCGTCTGAAAAATACAACGGAGATCCCAAAAAATGCAGGGGTTTCTTGAACCAGTGCTCCATCCAGTTCGAGTGTAATGCAGGGGCATTTCCTTCAGAACGTATGAAGGTGGCATTCATGATCTACCTCCTGAGCGGTCAAGCACTAGCCTGGGCTTCGCCTTTGTGGGAGAATGGAGACCCTCTTCTTAATAACACCGCCTCCTTTATTGAATATTTCAGGAGAGTCTTCGATGACCCTGGGAGAGTAGCCTCTGCTGCCACCAGTTTGCTGAACCTGCGTCAAGGCAACCTATCTGTCGGGCAATATGCCATCCAGTTCCGCACCTTAGCGTCAGAGCTGAAGTGGAACAACGAGGCGCTGGTCGCAACTTTCTGGCAAGGTCTAATCAACCGTATTAAAGACGAACTAGTTTCTCGGGATCTTCCCTCTGACCTTAATACCCTAAATGCGCTATGTATCAAAGTAGACCTACGTTATCAAGAACGCACCCAAGAACGTCCTGTCTCTAAGCGGGTTGTTCCTCGTCTGGCTCCACAATTTCAAAACCCGGTTTTGCCTATGGACGAACCCATGCAAGTAGGACGTTCTCGCCTATCCCCAGAAGAAAGAGAGAGGCGCTTCAGGCAACGCCTCTGCCTTTACTGTGGCGATCCCGGACATCTTCTCAAGGTCTGTCCTAAGAGACCGGGAAACCCGTCCTCCTAAACGGTAGCAGGGAGGCCGGTTTAGGAGTATCAACAGTTGCTCCCTACTCTAAACACACCCCTGAGCTTCTTATCGCAGTCACCCTGAGCACCCCTAGAGGTCCCTTCTCCACCACGGCCTTTGTGGATTCCGGCTCCTCCGGGAACTTCATTTCTGCCACTCTCGTTGCTGGGCTTCAAATTCCAACACTCACCTTGCCTCAACCATTATCGTTAATGGCAGTGGATGGGAACCGTGTCAGCAGTGGCTCCATCTCCTCCATCACCTTTCCCATTCGGTTAATGGTAGGAGCCCTCCATAGCGAGATGATTCAGTTGTTGGTGTTGCCAAAATCCATTAATCCCCTTATCTTGGGGCTTCCTTGGCTACGAAGTCATTATCCGCAGATGGATTGGGATCGTGCTCAGGTTCCCGTTGGGGTACAGGATGTCATCATAGATGTCTATCTAGTGTTCTGCCTCCCGGTTCCCAAGTTGTTGCTCAGTCCACTGTTACAGAATCAGTCCTTCCAGCAGCATACGCCTAGTTTCAAGATGTATTAAGTAAGACCGAAGCCGAGTTGTTACCTCCCCATCGGCCCTGGGACTGCTCCATTACCTTGCTTCCCAATCAACCTATACCCAAGGGGCGAACTTATCCTCTTTCTCGCCCAGAGACCTTGGCAATGTCTCAATATATCACGGAGAATCTGAAACGTGGGTTTATTCGCAAGTCTACCTCTCCTGCTGGGGCTGGATTCTTCTTTGTCAAGAAAAAAAATTGGTCCCTGCGCCCGTGCATTGACTATAGACCCCTGAATCGTATTACTATCAAAAATCAGTACTCGTTACCTCTTATCTCCGATCTATTTGACAGGATCAGCGGGGCTCAAGTATTTACTAGAGTAGACCTACGAGGGACCTACAACCTCATTCATATAAAGAAGGGTGACGAGTGGAAGACCGCCTTCAATACTAGGGATGGTCATTTCGAATACCTGGTAATGCCCTTCGGTCTTTGCAATGCCCCTGCCATCTTCCAGACTTTCGTTAATGACATCTTTCAAGATCTGTTGTACACCTCCGTAGTTGTTTATCTAGATGACATTCTAGTGTTTTCAAAAGACCTGAGTTCTCATCAAGAACAAGTAAGGGGGGTCTTACGAAGACTGCGCAAATACCATCTCTATTGCAAATTGGAAAAATGTGTCTTTGAAGATCTCCAAGTGTCCTTCCTTGGGTTTATCGTGTCCGGCTCTGGTTTACAGATGGATCCCACCAAGGTGTCGTCCATCTTGAATTGGCCTCAACCGCAGGGCCTTAAAGCTATCCAAAGGTTCATCGGATTCGCCAATTATTATCAGCAGTTCATCCAAGATTTTTCTTCCATTATCGCTCTAATCACAGCGTTAACTAGGAGATCTGCCAATCCGAAGATATGGTCTCCAGAGGCTGTTTCTGCCTTTACTACTCTAAAAAAAGCCTTTTCCTCGGCCTCTGTTCTCTCCCAGCCGGACCAACAGCGACCTTTCTTTGTGGAAGTAGACGCCTCTTCAATAGGCATTGGAGCTGTGTTATTCCAAAAGACACCTTCAGGTACCCATTCTCCATGCGGGTTCTTCTCCAGACGATTTCTTCCTAACGAGATTAATTATGGAATCGGAGACAAAGAGCTTCTCGCTATCAAAGCAGCTTTGGAGGAATGGCGACACTTACTAGAGGGCGCTTTATTTCCTGTTACCATATTAACAGATCACCGAAATTTGACATTTATTCGTGAAGCTCGCTGTTTGAATCCTCGGCAGGCCCGCTGGGCATCATTCTTTGCTCGCTTCAATATGATTCTTACCTTCTGTCCAGGTGCTAAAAATGGGCGGGCAGACACTCTATCCCGTTCTTTTGATGATACAGATCGCCTGAATCCATCGATTCCTCAATGCATTATCGATCCTTCTAACATAGTTGCAATTACCAATACTGTTAAGGATGCTTCTCCCACAGGACGATCGTTTGTGGAACCACTATTACGACTCAAGGTATTGCGATGGGCCCATTCGTCCTGTATCGCAGGTCACGCTGGTATAAAGAAGACCACATTCCTTCTTTGTCATCGTTTCTGGTGGCCCACTATACGTGCTGATATACGGGACTTTATTGCAGCATGTACCATTTGTGCCCAACACAAAACTTCCAGGAAGGTCCCCGCTGGATTGCTTCAACCCCTGCCTATGCCTGATGCTCCCTGGGAGAGTATAGCCATGGATTTTATCACTGACCTTCCCTGCAGTTCTGGTTTCAACACCATCTGGGTCGTCATTGATCAATTTTTTAAAATGGTGCACTTCATTCCTCTTTCAGGTCTACCTTCGGCCAGTCACTTAGCCGACACGTTTATCAAAGAGATCTTCAGACTCCATGGTTGCCCAAGAGAAATCATCTCTGACAGAGGAGTTCAATTCATCTCCCGGTTCTGGAGGGCCTTCTGTAAAAAGCTGGGTACGGAGTTAAAATTCTCGTCGGGGTATCACCCCCAGACCAATGGTCAGACCGAGCGGATCAACCAGGATTTAGAGACTTTTCTTCGTTGCTTTACCGCTGATAATCAAAGCAGATGGTCACAATTCCTTCCCTGGGCAGAGTTCTCACGCAATCACCATGTCCATGTATCTACCGGGTTTTCTCCATTCTTTTTTGTGACCGGGATGCATCCTATTATCCCAGACCCATTTCCAAATTCCTCCTCCTCAGTTCCGGCTGTGGACTCACTCTATCAAGAATTCTCTCTCATTTAGGCCAGAACCAAAGCAGCTCTGCAAAAAGCAACACAGCACCATAAGACCTTTGCAGATCGCCACCGAAGAGCTACTCCTCTATTGAAGGTAGGGGATCAAGTATGGCTTTCCACTAAAGATTTAAAACTTAAAGTACCATCTATGAAAATGGCTCCACGTTTTATTGGTCCCTACACCATCTCACAAGTTATCAATCCTATGTGTGTCAAGCTAAAGCTACCTGCTTCCTTACGATGTCATAATACCTTTCATGTGTCCCTACTTCGGCCATTGGTGCTTAACAGGTTCTTTGTACCTCCATCTCGACCTCCTCCAGTTCAAACCTCCTCTGGAACAGAGTTTGAGATCATTCGAATCCTGGATGTTCGTATCCGCTATGGTCGCCAACAGTTCCTTGTTCACTGCAAGGGATTTGGTCCTGAAGAGAGATCTTGGGTGGACAAACCAGACCTTCATGCTCCTCTGCTACTCAAAAGATTTCTCCAATCAAGGGGAGGAGGAGGAGGAGGGCATACTGTCAGGCGCCGCCTGTGAGATCGGGACGGATGTCCCGCTGTGCTGCTCAGCGCGTCTGGTTGCCTAGCAACCAGATGCGTCACTTCCGCCCCGCTCGGCCACCCGGCTACAGCAGTGAAAGCGTTCCCGTTGCTAGGCAATGGGACGCTGCATTCAGGAAGCGCTACAGTGCTAATATGATGATAGCGCTGCAGCGCTGAAGCTGATTGGGCATTAGATGTATTTAAGCTTTCCATGGTCCCACCTCCAGTGCCAGAGTTTCAGGTCCTCCTGTCCTCCAGTTTTTCTAGTGTATTCCTGTGATTGCCCATTTCCTGACCTTTTGCCTGCCTCCTGATTATTGCTGTTTGCCTGTGACCCTTGTGACCCGGATTGCTTTGACTACCCTTTGGATCTCCCTTTTGTACCTCGCTGTCAGAACGTTACCGACCCGGCTAGACTCACCACCCCTTCGGATTCTCCTTGTGTACCTGCATTGCCCCCACCATTACCGTCTGTCTGACATTTCTCTCGTGCTTCGCTATCTGACTCGCGGAAGGACCGCGACCTGCGTGTTCCCTGCAGCTGAGTCCATACCTCCTTGCGGGGGTCCCTGGTGAATACCAGGGGCACGTTAGACTCTGCACCTTCCTCCGAGTAGTGCCAACGATAGCAGGTACGCTATACTCAGTCGTGACAATCACCAAGGTTGGTTAAGCTAAGGGGACGGGTATGTGACAAAGAGGAGTAATTGACACACCTCTCCTGCATAGGGACAGGTAAGGTCCCGTGGGAGTCCTGCGCCTTAACCCTAACCCTAACACTTAGGTTACATTACTTATGCAGTGGGCATTGCGCTTTAAATGCTTGAATAGGACATTCGCACTTCTAAGTGACGTCAAACGGTATCCTGTCAGATACGTTAACTGTCATTTTTAATGTCAGTGTATATTTATTTGTGGTCAGGCATGTAACCATCATTATCGCTTATATGTACCCAACCCACTTATTAAAGGTCTGAGGCTCTTATTGTTGAAAGACGTTTTGGATATAAAACGTTTTGATTCTGCCTATATGAGACTGCTATTCCTGATAGAGATCTTATTATTACTCCAGGAAATTCACTGCTTCAGTGAAATCACGAACTGCACACTTGTGTTTTAGATGAAATTTAGGTGTTTATACTAGTCTCATTCATATTACTAAAGACAACAGTTCCTACAGCCAAGAAGGAAAATACATGATCATAAGGGTTATAAACTGTTCCACGACAAGATACACTTGGACATTCGTGATGGGTGGGTGAGAAAGGGTTAAAAATACAACCTGATATGTCTAAAAATTATTAAACTTCCCTAAAATGATATCTCACACTCACTGCTCACTACCCATGTCTGCCACCACTATTATTTGGTTCCAAAGCTGACACTTGGGGTAAACCTTCTGTTACTCCCTGACATAATACTATCTCAGCCTTATTTATTCAGAGGTTTTTAACTGAAGAATTATATACCTTAAATGTAACGTTACAACAACAAACCCTAACTGAGCCTTGAATTCCTTAGGAACACAAAGACAGAACACTATGATATGGCGTATAATATAAAGAAGTCAGAATGGTTATGTTCTAAAAAAAAAAATAGCAAAATGGCATTCAGAAATACAATTGCAAAAAAGTTCCTTAAAATAAACAGGAATAAAAAAATAAATAGAAAACTCATGTAATCTTCACTCTTCAACTGCTACCTGGAAGATGGATAGAATTTGGACATCAAGAGGAACCAAGAGGGGATTTAACCCTGTCTGCAGCCTGTTCCCGCAGACTTCTTGGGTTTTTACCTATCCCTCTGTAGGAGAGGTGTGGCAAAAAAGCCTCTTTGTCACAAACCCCTAACTTTAGCGTCACCAACGTCAGCGACGCAGACACCACAGGGAACGCTTCTAAGGGCCATGTAGACGTGTATCAGACATGTTCTCTGACATACAGGACATGTTCAGCAAAATTTGTTTATCGCCTTGCACTACCCCTGGCCAGTAGAACCTGAGTAATATATACGCTCCCGGGTTTTGCCTGCTCCCAAGTGTCCCCTACACAGTTGTGTATGTGCGGTTTTAAGTGCAAGTAGAACATGTATTTGTGGCACCAACAACTGTTCTACAATTTTACCTTGAACTTTAGCAATTCTATATAGCAAATAATTTTTCACAATATAATAGACAATACCTTCTGCAGTCCTGTCGACCTTTTCTACCCATTTATATCAATAGCATTTTTATAGACATTTGCTAAGGTAGCATCTCCAATTTGGTCTCCACTAATGTCTCAGTGCAAAAGAGTTAGATAATACTGACCAATGTGAGTCTGGGTCAGGAGACGTGGCACCTTCACCCAAGGTCTCACCAACTAATGATGGTAGGAACCATTTCTGAGTTGGGACTTGTGCAGCTTGCTTTGTCTTTTCCTCATCATTTTAGATGGCAGAGCTTGATACTTTTCCTCTACATTATCCTCAAGTTTGTCCATTAAGACTAGACCTTCGACTGGTGATGCAAATGCTTAGGTGTCCGGTTGGACTTGCTCCTGGAGGATCTGTTTAACTAATGGAAAGTCTCTGCCAAGTATTAATGGGTAAGGTAGTTTTGGGGCAACTGCTGCTATTACCTTGACTGTTTGTCTTTTTATGGTTATAGGCAAAAGGCTCCTGTCACATTCCTCGGTAGTCTCATGGACACAAAGGACCTTTACTACGGCAGTTTGTGATCCAGATTATAGATAGATCTGTAAACCAAGGTCAGTTTACTACCCAAATCTGCCAGAGCTAGCACCAGATGATGATTCACTGAAACAGCCTTGTAGAATGAGCAGGATTTCCTTGCAACTGGACTCATAGAGAGGCTCAGATAGGTCAGTTTTGTGTGAGCCAGCTAACAATCCATAAGTTCAATTGTAGTTGGGCATTGTGCCTGCAAGTGTCCAGGCTCTCCACACTCAAAGGATATTGGACCCAAAGCATTTTCGGCTGGCTTATTATCAGCAAACTTTTCTCATGAATGACCAGTCCACCAGGCCATATACCAGGTCTTGACCGAGGCACAAACTTTGGAGCAGGCAACGGAGCTTTGGGCAGAAACTGAAAGGCACTCTCTCTAATACAGTGGCCAACTCTTCATGCGTCTGAGGGTCCACCTGCAGTATCCTCCTTTGGAGCACTCTGTCCATTTCTCATAAACTATAATCAATAGCCAGAAATTCAATAATTCTAACCGCAGGATTATTTTATGGCTGTAAACACTTTTTAAGTGTTTTACAAAGTTCAGCAAGTTGAGCACAAACCAGCAAATCTTGGAATAGTTTCCAACCATGATAGCGTTGGGCCTCCATTCTTTGCCAGGATAGTGGTTTTCAGCTGCTGATAGTTATCAGCCTGGTCCTCATCCAGGTCTATATAGGCATGCTAAGCTTCCTTCCGAAAGATAGGGAGCTAGAGGTTCAGTCCAACCCACTGGAGGCCATTTAGCTTGGGTGGCAGAATGTTCAAATGTCACCAGATATGTTTCCTCATCATCATCAAAAGTTAATTTCTACAGTGTTGGTGCAACTGGAGTCCTCCTGTCTCGTCTCCCTTGAGTAATCTCACACAAAGAAGATGGGTATTCTCCTGTGCTGCTGCCTCCATTTCTGCAGACGTTTGGGCTGGGAAGCAGACCTTGCTTCCCTCAGCATTCACACAGGCAGAAAACCAAACTCTTTCGGACAGGGTTATTTTTTTGGACCACACCCAACTGACAGCTTAATAAATTAGCAGGTGTGGCACTACAATAACCAGCCATTTTTAAAACTTTTGCTTTCTTTGTAAAACAACAGCTGCAGTTTTTTCTCCACAGAAATAATCTTTTGCTTTCTCTGCAACACAGCAATTTTCTCCATTGCAAATGACAGCTTTATAGCAATTTATTATTTGATAGTGGTATTGAACAAATTTCACTAACCACCATTGCATCTGGTTGGTTGGATGCACAGCAAGATCTGACTGTCCTTTATAATCCCTTGATGACATCACTGTGATACTGACACACAGATGACACACAAATATTTTCTTGCTTGGAGAACGACGATTGTCTTTTGTTCAAGTCACAATAGCACAGCAGACTTTTGTCAGGATGACACCAGATGACCCTCGCTCTGACTAGACACAGTTCATCTGCCTAGTCACTGTCCACTAGCTGGCATCAGTTGCCCCGCCCACAAGCACAGACAGTCTTTTATGCTGGGCAGATGTTTGATGTTTAGAGTGTGATATAACTTGCATATTTTGAAGTGGTTTAGTTGTATCTTCTTCCATAGCTAACAGCAGCTAACAGGGTGTGTCTACAGTGAGTTTATTCAAGCAGAGCACCTGAAGAGAAATTATTTTTAAAGACCAGGGGGTAAATGTATTATGGTCCAATTTTTTCAACTCGCTGGAAATTGGCGAGTTTACAGCTACAATTTAAAGCGGCGCTGGCTTGTAAAGGCAAACACCAGCTGATGACATAGAAGAGTATTTGGTGTCCTTTGTGAAAGTTGCAAAAAGGTCAAATTGGGCATCTGAAGTTTGGACTGACCGGGTGGCACCTTATATAACTGCGAACCTAAGCAAGCTTGCATGGATCTGGATGAGGACTAGGCTTCTGATTATCTGTGCTTATACTCTGAGATAACGGCTCACATTGGGGTTTTGGGGCCAGGCCGAGCCCAGTGCTCTCACCCAGTGGCACTATGATTGAGAAAAAACAATTTGAGCATAATTGTCCCAACTTTCCAAAATATTTTAAAAAATGGCTGTAGCCAGAAGTGAATTTGCCTACTCAGATTAGTGAGGTTGTGGGGCTAGATCAACTGGTACTGACTGAGGGACGGTTACAAAGTTGTCTAATTCTAAGTGCTTTGAATGTGGGCAGCCAGGCCACTTTCAGGCGGAGTGTCCTATACTACCATAACAAAGGGATTGTTCTGTCCAGCATGTTGGGCCTGCTTTTCCAAGTTGTTGTACTATCAGTCGCATATCAGGAAGTCCTTGTTTTTTCCAAGTGACTGTACTTATCAACCAGGGCCGGACTGGCCATCTGGCCCTTCTGGCAAGTGCCAGAAGGGTCGATGGCCAAATGGGTCGGTCTGCATGCATGCCGAGCAGCAGCACTTTATGCGCTACTCAGAGAACGGAGAGTCAGTGACTGCCACCTATGCAAGTAATCACATGGGAAGTTCTGCTCTGCCTGAAACCATAACTATTCGGTTGTCAAGGTGAAGGTCCTTTGCAAAAATGGGATGACTGAGGAAAATTAGAAAACTCTTCTGCCAGTCAGACTTCCTCATCATCATCATCAACAACATTTATTTATATAGTGCCAGCAAATTGGGGACAAACACAGTAGTAAACAATACTCTGTAAAACAGTTAAAGAGGTGAGAGGACCCTGCTCGCAAGCTTACAATCTGAAGGTCAATGGGAGTCAGATACATGAGGTTAAATACTGTATATTGGTCCAGCCAGATTGCAAAGAATAAAAAGTGATTTGTATGGTATGTGATCCAGTCAGACTTAGAAAACAAACCTTTATGCTGCTGGCTGCCTTAGCGCCTAAGCTGCAGTATTAGGTTATTCTGGGGTGATACTTCTGGGGTGAGTCTTAAAGAGGTCTTCTGTGAGAAAGTCCAGCCTGATATGTCAGCAACTGATTAAACAATGGGAAGCCTGGTCTCAAAGGATCTGCCTAAGAAATCAATGTCTGGATCTTGATCTTTGCTATCCTGGGGGTCACATCAGGACTTCCACAATAGTGTCACCATTCGGAGAAGCCTGGACAGCTGAATGCAGCACTGGCTGGTGACATCCCGGATGAGCTCTTTCCGCCTGTCGGTGAGGATAAGGACTGATCCACAATACCAATTTTGTTTCCTTTGCAGGATTTTGCTTGTCACCAGATTAACGATGCAACTTTAGAACATGCATTTAATAATGTAACTGAAGTGAATGGTATAGCAAAAGTTGCCCAGCCTGCAGAAGGTATACCATATTTGGTTATTAAAAAAAATCTGTAGAGAATTGGTATTATACAAAATTTGAATTAGTTATCACACCTCTGTGTACCAACCACAAAGGGACGGCTTGGTGGAGCACTTTACCCGCACATTAAAGCACATGCTGAGAAAATCTGTGGCACAGGAGAAAAAGATTGGGAGACTCTTATCCCATATTTGATGTGTGCCATCTATCAGGTACCTCAAGCCTCAGCAGGGTTTAGTCCATTTGATTTATTGTTCAAGGGGTATCTTGGGTATGTTGATTGAATGGTGGGAGCAGAAGGCCAAATCTGGTACAATTTGTGTCCCAAGTGTATGAGAGGCTGGGAAAGATGGGGCCCATTGTATAACAACATGTAAAAGAGGCTCTGGAATGGAAAAAGAAAAGTTATGATAAAACTGCTGTAGTTCGGTCTTTCAATCCTGGGGACAAGGTCCTGGTCCTGATCCCAACCCAGAAAATTTAACTTTTCACTCACTGGCAAGGTTTGTTTGAAGTCCTAGAGGCTGTCACCCTGTCAATTACAGGGTTCGTCAATCTCCTCAAACCTTGATATGATGGGAACACATCTACTCGGTTAGTGGGTACAGTCATTGAAAAAACTGAATTTCCCATAGAGCCATCTTTATCTGTTAGGCAAAATCAGCAAACTGATGAAATGATACATTCCTGGGTGCACTACTTTAGTTGTATACAACATTGTCTGTCCTCTGGGACTTGTCATAAAACAGAAGCTGTACTTTATTCCTGAAGACAGACGGGCTGTCATGGGAAAGGAGATTGAGAAGATGGTCCAGCTGGATGTGACTGAGGAATCCACTAGTAAGTACCCTATTGTGCTTGTTCCAAAACCCAATGGGAGTATTCTGTTTTGTAACGACTTTAGGTATGTAAATAATATATCCCAGTTCGATGTCTACATTATGCAACCTAATGACACAGATGGATGAACTGAAAGAAAATGTAGCAGGTAGTAACTATTTGTCTACTCTTGACTTAACAAAGTGGTATTGGCAAATTCTCCTTGTTTCAAGCAAATAACAGCCTTCTCCACTCCTGATGGACTGTATAAGGTTCTACCCCTTCGGTTGCATGAGGCACCTGCCACCTTCCAAAATGTATGGATAAATTGCTACGACCCCATACAGCTTATGCAGCTGCTTACTTAGATAACATAGTGATTTATACCCCATAACAATTAATAATCAAAAGTACAACAGACCTCTAGAACTATTCTGAGACTATGAATAGATCCATGGATAAAAAACACTGATTTATTAAACAAATTAATATACATTACAGAAAAAAATAATACATATTAAATATTGCACTGAAAATGTTAAGTTGATCTAGAACATGCTATATCCCAACTATAAATCTGTCCCCACATTTTAAATTTACCTCCCCCTCCAATGCAACATGGTTTTGCCCAGGTGCAAAGTTACTCCTTATTTTTTGCTTTACTTTCCTTAATGAATTAGGCCTTGAGAGAACATCCCTATCCATCTGATCAACCTCATCATTATTGAATTAATTTAAATGGGTATCCCCGTTCCAAAAAATTGGAAGCCATTATTTTGGCCTGATCTAAAAATAATCCTTTATTAAAACAGTTCTAGAGAAGATGTATAAACTGTCCATTTGGAATGTTACGTTTCCCTTTAGAGTAGTGAGTTTGATGCTGTGATTGCAGAACTATAAGTTCCTGATTATTATTCATTCTAAGGAGTTTGTAACAGTTGTTAATACTTGTTAATATTTTCAGTATCTGTGAATTAGACATGTTATAAAGTGTCTTTTTTAAATATATGAGCTAATTTTTTCTGTAATATTTATCAATTTGTTTAATAAATCAATGTTTTTACTTAAAGATATCTTTATGCTCTCAGAATAGCTCTATAGCGCTGTTGCATTTTTATTTAATATTTGTCATAGATATTTTTATTGGGGAGTACAGATCTCCAGTAATGAGCAGATTTGAATTATTTCTAGGAAGGTTTTTTATTTTTTATTAATACTGATTTATACCCCAGACTGGAAGTCACATCTGGCCAAAGTCAAGGAGGTTTTAGCGTCGGCAGGATTAACAGCTGATCCAGAAAAGTGTGCCATAGCTATGAAAGAAGGCACATATTTGGGGTACAAGTAGGGTAAGTAAAACCCCAACTAGACAAGGTGGAAGCAGTCAAAAACTGTCCAAGACCGGAAAAGAAATCACGGTTAAGAACCTTCCTAGGCTTAGTAGATTACTAGAGGCCATTCTTGAGTCATTTCACCACTAGAGCTGCTCCACTTGCGGACATGTTAAAGAATAGTTGTCCAGACCGGTGAGCCTGGTCTGACTCTGCAGCGGCTGCTTGGTCAGATCTGCTCCGAACTTTACCCAGAGGCTCTTCCTTCTAACTGTTGCCTTCAGTTTCTGCCTGAGTGCAGTCTTGTTACAGAAACAGAATGGAATAAAGAATCTGGTCCTGTATCTAAGACAGAAGTTACTTCTGGGAGAACAAAAATATGCAACCATACAGAAGGAATTCTGGCCATAAAATGGGCCACAGAAGCTTGCGCTTTTATCTCCTAGCAGATAATGCACCTTTTATTTTATTTTAATTTTTATTCTATATTATTTATTGTTTTATTTTTCAAATAAAGTATTTTTAAGTGATTTCCATCTGTTATGGCCACTCTGAGATAACATAACAGATAAGGTATTAAATAGGCAATGCATATAGACGTCTTCACCTGCGAATCTCTTAGTAGTCTTATCCTTTTGTTGTATAGATGGAAATGAACATAAAGCCCTATCACCGGCCAATCACACTGGCAATAGGACTTTTTGACTTTTGATTGGCTCCACAATCTCCTGAAACAGTTAACTTCCCCCAGAATAGTCCAATCTCCCATCAGCACCTACAATGCTGGGTCCTAAATCATTGATAATACGATATTATAATAAATAAAACTATGACACCAATGGACATGTCTACCCAGTACGAGTTATATTAGTCCATGGACTATTATTTATTGGCTTACCCTACTCCCACCTATACTCTTCACACTAATACACACTCACTACTATCCTAATCTCCACTCTGAGCCACATTTTCTCCTCTTGTTTCAGCTGTGCCCTCTTTCCCTTAGACTGTACGCTCTCTAATGATCATGGTCCTCCATACCCTTTGTTTTCATGTCTGCATTTATTTTGTCTGCCTTGTATGTCCCTGTTTTTTGTATGTACTGTTTTCAATACTATATGGTGCTGCGGAGCACTGTGGTGCCTTAGAAATCTACCATAATAATAATAATAATAATAATAATAATAATAATAATAATTATAGTGACATTGACAGGACAGACAGATCACTCACCTGGACAAGTCTTGTCTGTGATAGTGGCAGATTTCTCACTGATATTGTTTCTGACAGAACAATTAACACTCCAGGGACCCGGTAATGACACTGTATGATTAACCCTTCTCTGTGGTGAAATATAATTATCCACCAATAATTCTCCATTCACTGTCAGGTAGAATGAGGGATCGGTCCCATTCAGAACTGAGCAGGAGATCTCGGTGCTGCCATTCTGGAGACATGAGGACCTTAGAAGAGGGTCTGATAGAGGAACTAGAAGAGAGAGAGACGGAGAGGCTGTGAGGAGAAATATGAGTATATAGGGCACTAAATATGGGACCAGGAATGTCCTTCACATACCATGTGTTATACACCTACCGTACAATATTTACATTGTCTGTGTATAATTATTACTCAGAGTCATGGGGTAGTATGTCATCTATAGGTTGGTAGGATGACATATTCCTGTATATATAACTGAGGTTCTGTATCAGGCTCTGTGGGTTCTTCATTAAGGAACCTTTTCCTCTATACTATAATACCCAAATATGAGGCTCCATTTGGGTAGTTTACTAAATGTTTGAAAGAGCCCTGAAGATTTACACACTTATGTCCTGTCTTAGAGTAGAATGCAGACAGGATCACTCAGTGGTTTCCCAGAACCCCGTGGGCCGTCTCTTGGGCACTCACAGGCTGCAAAGATCTATCTCTTCATTATGTTCATCCTTTATGTTTTTACTATTTATATCTCTCTCTCACCAACCTATCAGTCTTACATCATTGTATGCAACATCATATGTTTATTCTAGTATTTTGTGATATCATAGATTTTATTATTTTATTATTATTTTATCATCTTGTATTCATCCACCAACACTGGTCCGTGAAGCCTCAGGCCAGATCAGGACATCCCCAGCCCAGTATAAGGTGGAGGATGCACCTTTCTCTGCCTCCTAAGAAACGCATCTAAACATACTTTACAATGTAAATAGTCTCTAAGGGGACTGCTAACTGCAGTGTGCTGCACCCCAGATAAATAACATAATGTATTGTGTGAATAGGAGATGGGTATAATATATACATGAGAATAAGGACAAACGTGGAGATACTTCATAAAGTAAATAAATAGGTAAAGAAAGAGGAAATTATGGAAGGTAAAATGGATCAGAACAATTAATGAAATATAAATAAATAAATGTGATTATAGGTAAGTAGTGTGAATGTTTTCTGCTGTAGTCTAATATACAAATGTGATTTACAAACACGTTTCACCAGTTTGTGGCGTCCTCAGTGGGTTTTGTTCAGTAACTCAGGAGCTGGATCTCTGAACATCCATAAACCTCAGTCCACGTTGACATAATAATGATCATGACCTTCTTGCCATAAGGTTTATTTTAACATGTGAGACCCCCATAAAGATCTTTAACCATTTACTGTGTGAGACAGTCTGGGGTAACTGCTACTTAATCAGTAGGACAAATATTGTGGGGTCCCTCTGAAAGTGATAATTAGCACCAGACTAAGACACGTTAGTAAAAGGGGTATTTTGAGAAGGTTTTATTTACATAAAACATTTTTTTAACCCTATTTAACCGTTGGTGGTCTCTAGGAACAGTTACCCACTTCTTGTTTTCTTTTGTCCCTCTTCTTATGCCCTTACTGTACTCTACTTGCACGTGAACGCCCCTAAGCCAGACCCCCAGCTGCCACAAGTGCTGGATACGTGTAACTATAGATCCAAGCACAGGTTTTGGCACCGGCTCAGTGCACCAAAGTATATATGGCAAAAATGAATTATAAAAATTTACATAACATTAAGTCAAGCAAAGTGTTTTAATTACTTAGTGGTTAGTAATCATGAGGATGGTATGACACATAGTTATTGTTGTCTCTGATTGTTTTTATCCATTTTATTTTGAATTGTATACATATTCTTTCCATTTGTTATATGTTATGTAAGGTTATTATATAATGTTAATATTATTTTCTTACTCAGATATATGAATGGATATCTGTACTAAACACAACTCACAGACTTGTCATTAGAACTTATCTCCTCAATGTTTTAGTGATTGTGACCAAATGAAATAACACAATATTCCCTCTACACAGTGTTTGGCTCCTTCGAGATTCAGCGTCGGGGTCCTACAGGGACAGATCTCAGTGACTGGTGGGGTACGGAATAATGATGCTCATTATTCCGACAACACTTACCCCAACGTGAAGACAGCAAATGGCTCCATCCCGACCAGGCTCCTTCCCGACTGTTAAGGGAGTAATGTAAGTATGTCGCCATGGACAATGTACTTTGCAAAGCGTTGTACATTACCCCCTTAAGAGCACCGCTAACAGCGCCGTGCTCGCTGGTGACATCATCAACTGCAACCGCCGTCTTCATTTGTCTCGATGCCTTCTAGTCATTGGCCACATCAGTCGGGAAGGAGCCGTTAGCTGTCTTTACGTCGGGGTAGTCAGCATCAATATGCTGCAGACATTAGGATCCTATCAATAGGTCTTTCCCCAACATGTAGAGTACAGAGCACATTCCAGACTCACCTGGGCAGAAGATGATGATGGATTTGCTGATATCACTGATGTTATTGGTCACATTACAGGTGAGGTTTCCTGAGACAGGAGAGGGAAGGGATATCTGGCTGTAGGTGGAGATGGACCTTCCCTGTAGAGATTTCCCATCGAGGCTCCAGGAATAAGAAGGATTTGTCCCATTATCCACCCAGCAGGAAGCCTGAGCGCTGCCATCCGGGAGACAGGAGATGTTGGCGGCAACGTGTGACAGGGGAACTGGGGGGAGATACAGAATTAGGTTATTGATCACATAGAAGAAAGTAAAGATACTAAATATTACAAGAATATTACAATGAGTATAATTATATTATATAAGTTCTTCCAAATTACCACCTGAACTCTCCTCTTACTATAGTACAGTATTTATCTCTTATGTTCTGTTGTTTATCACAAGACAATATGACAAATGATGCTCAATTAAATGTCAAAGTAGAAATCTGATAGCTTATAATTAAGCAACAATAATGCATCATTGATATGGATGTATGTTAGATGTAAATGTGGACCTGGATGTATCTTACTAACCCGCAACTCCCTACTGAGGAAGAACCAGCAAAGATTAAAAAAAGATCCCTGGAGATCATGTCACCAGTCAGGAGATCTTCGTGCAGACAAGTGACTAACGCAATGTCAGTTTCCTATGATTCCCTGAGTGTGTCACGTGGAGTAATGAGACACACATGGAGCTTTGTGGATCATCTTATTCTCTGTAATTATGGCAGGGTCATATGCAGCTACCACAGCAACTGCTCCTATAGGGCCTGATTCATTAAGGACTCATTACATGCCATATTTTTGTGAAATTGCTCTGCACATGCTCAGAAATGGACTTTACACCAGTGAACCCAAGTGTATGCAATTTAAGTTCGAATATAAATTACACTTCTAACATCCTATGACTTAATGGGCGGAACGGGGGAGGAGAATAGGTGAATGCACATAGGTAATGTACAGTAAGGGCGCAAACACATTCATTTGATTCAAGATCTGGGCATCTCTAAGGTACGTGTTTTTTACCTGTACACTTGCACCAGCTACAGGGCAGGTCTAAGTGCAAACTGTTAGTGACGATGGATGTGTATACATGCCAGAAGTGTAAAAATCCATTTTATGTACAGTCTGCATTAATAACATCCTGACATATGTATTTCATGTTAAAAAAATATGACATTAATTTATTTTTTAAATGCATTTTTATTAATGATTATAGTATTAACAGGTTGGTATTCTGCACTGTGTTCCATATATCCAGACCGTACTTATACCCGTATTTAAATGGAATTGTTTCTTAATATCCTCTTGTACTTGAGTATGGCAGTATATTTGTGCATTCACTTTGCCTTCCTTGATGAATCAGGTCCATAATGTTGATGTCTGTGTGATAAAGGAGCTGCTGCCAGTGTGCACGACTTGTAAATTATAACTTTATTGCTATGATAAATCTCAGACTCTCTTCTTCTTCACTGTATTGTGGATTTCTGGTGCCCGCAGTGGGATTAATAGTAAGATGACGTAATAGGGACTGGAGGATCTATCTATGGCTACTCTTAGATAATGGTGTCTAGGGCCGGATTTACCGCCAGGCAACCTAGGCACCTGCCTAGGGCCTAGCGGCTCTCAGGGGGCCCAGATGGGGGCCCCTCCCTCGACTCGCAGCACCCGGCGGCCCCTCCCCCGAGTAGCAGGCCATCATTAGACGACAACAACTCAGTAAAAGGAAGTTTTACCTATATGTTGCTGCCAGATTGATGCAATACAGGAGTGAGAACACGTTTGTTCAGTAATTTTGCTTTCCAGTGATGCATTAGTGAATCCCTGTATCACAGTTCAGCAAGATTAAACCTTTAGACATATTTATTTTTTTATATATATTTTGTTTTTAAAGTATGTTAAAGGGGCATTACAATGAAAATGATTGCTTTAGAAGATAATATATGTTTACAAATGTTTCCATATTAGGTGACCAAGTTTAAAAGCATAATTTGCAGATCCTGAATTGTTTGCCATCTTTTTTTTCTCTGCATTGTCTTTATACTGGGAATGTCTTCAAGATTTTTAGTCTAATTCAAGCCATTATTTAGCAATTATTTATCAAATGCTGGAACAATTTATTTGGCCATAAATCTAGGGGCCTAACATGTTTAGGAGAATATTATGCAAATTGACTAAGCTTTATGCTATCCCCCTTAACATACTACATGCAAATGTACGGAGTTGTGTGTGTCTATTGGCATTTTTTCAGCACCTGTCCACACATCAAATATCATTTGAATGCAAATATTTGTATAATTTGTATAATGTATGCAAGTTTGCATCATGGAATGATACAAAGGAACCTACTGGCTATCCACACCTGGAGCAATGCCAATGAGCGAGGCTCCAATCACAGGGGGGAATATCAAACCTTTCATCAGCAGCTACAGTGTTTGTGAAGCACCTGCTATGATAATGGCAGTTCATAGCCAAACAATTCAAATACTGCCATGTCCAGATGGATTTCTCTATGATTGGAAATTCATTAGTAATGCAAACCAGTGCTGGTGCTGAAGGTTTTGGCCAGGCTCTGGCATCACCAGGGTCTTGTCTAGAAGAATTCCACAGTGTACCGTACATTGAGTGCCACGGACAAGGAACCTATAAATATTATGCCTATACTTACAGTTTTTGCCATGCTACCATAGAGAAGAATGAAATGTTCAAGAAACCTACTCCCTCAACTCTCAAAGACGGAGATCTGCAAACCCATGTGAGCCGGTGTCAAGTATGCATGAGAAGGATTTAATGGCCTAGAGCGGCGGTTCCCAAAGTGTGCATCTCGGCTCCCAGGGGTGCCGTGGCGCTGTCACTGGGGTGCCGCGGGCCAGCCATAGAAAAAACAAAGAACACAAAAACTTACCAATCCGCGCGGCGCCGGGACCCAGCATTCTCCTCTCTCACGCAGCTGTCACTGATGACGATTGGTAAGTTTTTGTGTTCTTTGTTTGTTCTATGGCTGCCGCGGCAGAGGGGGCAGAGTGAGAGGGAGCGTGACAGAGGGCAGAGGAAGGGGGACAGCTTGAGAGAGGGCAGAGGAGGGGGACATCTTGAGAGAGGGCAGAGGAGGGGGACAGCTTGAGAGAAGGCAGAGGAGGGGGACAGCGTGAGAGAGGGCAGAGGAGGGGGACAGCGTGAGAGAGGGCAGAGGAGGGGGACAGCTTGAGAGAGGGCAGAGGAGGGGGACAGCGTGAGAGAGGGCAGAGGAGTGGGACAGCGTGAGAGAGGGCAGAGGAGGGGGATAGCGTGAGAGAGGGCAGAGGAGGGGACAGCGTGAGAGAGGGCAGAAGAGGGGACAGCGTGAGAGAGGGCAGAGGAGGGGGACAGCGTGAGAGAGAGCAGAGGAGGGGGACAGCGTGAGAGAGGGACAGTAATGAGGGGCCACAGTGTGATGCAGTGTAATGATAAAGGAGGGCACAGTGTGATGAGGGGGACAATAATGAGGGGCTGCAGTGGGGTGCAGTGTAATGATAAAGGAGGGCACAGTGTGATGCAGTGTAATGATAAAGGAGGGCACAGTGTGATGAGAGGGACAATAATGAGGGGCCACAGTGTGATGCAGTGTAATGATAAAGGAGGGCACAGTGTGATGAAAGCGACAATAATGAGGGGCAGCATGGTGATGCAGGAGGAGCAGCGTGATGTGCGGTGGCGCATAGCTTACCCTTCTACTTAACTATAGGGGTATATGCTATACTAAAAAAAATATAATGCTATGGATTGTTTCAGGGAGGGGGGGGGGGGGGGCCCAAACCAATATTTTGCCTAGGGCCCCGTGAGGTCTAAATCCGGCTCTGATGGTGTCTCAATATCTGGGAGTCCAGATAGAAAGTTGACGGTGGATTTCATTGTATTTCTCTGATCATCACAAAGTGCCCACACTATGGTGACAAGGAATGATTTACAAGTGTGTGATGAATTTTATTTCAGAAAAAGAAATCATTCTTATTATAGAAGGGAAGAGTTATTAATCCATATTGATTTGTGGTAATAACTGACAAAACCAGGTGTAACACACGTTAGCTGACATATAACACAATGAAATAAATCCAGATATAATGTAACCCTGCAATTTCACGCCACATTCTAAATAGTATTACATTTCATGGGATAGCGCCAATAATTATATAACGTGTATTAACTAGGCAATATTACAAAAAAATATATATCTTTATTTACACCAAATACATTAATTATATGTTTAAAAACCTGAGGGCCATAAAGTTCCAAATTACAGTAATAAATTACCTCCCCTATTCTTGAAGTTTCTTGTATTATTCCTCTCACTCCTTCTAACCTCTATGAAAGTGGAAGCAATTAGGTTGTTTACGGAAGGTCTAAAACTCAAACCAGCTGACAAGAGAGTCTACACTATGGTTATGTAACTCAATACTATCATGATGATGAACTGTCAGTTAATGATTCAACTATTGATTCCATCCAAACTTTAGAGTAATTCTACTAAATTATACAATATGAATATAATAGAATAACTTAACAGAGTCTTGTCCAACCATTGTCATAATTGAAAATATTGAAGACAAGTTGACAAGTTACCACATCTAGTATTTTGTTCTCAATATTTTTCAAAATCATGATCTAACACAGGGGTGTCCAACCTTTTAGCTTCCCTGGGCCACATTGGCAGACGTGCTGGGCCGCATGCGGGTTGGACAACCCTGATCTAACACATTGGAGCTTATGTTGAGGTGGTTTCATATTTGTCTACAAATTAATCTGTATAAATCTACCTGTAATAATAGTGTATTTATGTCAATATGTTGAGACAGAAGCATCTCAAGTTTCCAGCTCTGCACCAGGGTTACATCAGGTGTAGTTACTCAGATACAATTACACTCAACCAAGTCACAATTACATTAAAGGTTTGGTATGATTGGTTTAGATAGCAGAACACACATTCACTATTTGGTTTGATTTGAATAATCATTATTCACAAATAAACGTATATATAAATCATAAACAATATAGTAAAGAGGAGAAGTGAGGTCCTTTGGGTGAGGGTTCTAAGAGGTGAAGAGTAAAAGTAGGCAATTGAAGGACATGAGAGAGGAGTGGGGAGGACAGGGGGCTGTTAGTAGAGGGTAGATGGCTCCAAGTCTTGTGGGTAACAGGTACCATCTGAATAGGAGTTTGTACGAGTTTTTCTTTAGGTGTGTACAAATGAAGCATTTAGCAACAGCTTCACGGAATCGGGTCCAATCTTCATGCCAAGAACCTCCCCCATGTCCTCCTCCCATCTAAGCTCATGTCTCTAGTAGGTTGACTATGCTTAATAAAGAGTGAATAGAATGTTGAAATTAAGCCTCTGGAGGGGGACCTACCAAGACTAAAGGATTCAAACATGGAAAGGGAATGAGGGTTTTTGTATTTTATTTTGTTGAGATAAAAACGCAGAATCTGTAGATATTGGTAAAAAGCTGATGTTGGTATCCCAAAGCGATCTTGGAGTGTAGGGAACTCTGGGAAAAGGGTAGAAGGGACTATGTCATAAAAGAATTTAATGTTATGAGATGTCCATTTTTTAAACTTATTGGGGTCCAGTCCTGGAGTAATATCTGGGTTGTTCCAAAGAGGGGTCATGCGAGATGGGTCAGATATCAAATCAAAAGTTTGAGTACAAAGGTTCCATATTGATAGCGAGAAAAGTAGTGTTGGAGGGAGTATGGAAGATGGGGGTCGGTGTTTAGGGTGGATCCAGAATAAAGAGTAGGGGGAGTGCATTTGGACTAGATAACCCTCTATATCTACCTACAACCTAGTATGTGAGTGAGAGTGAGTTAATATTGCCTGTGTGAGGTGAGCAGCTAGATAATATTTATGGAGGCAGGGAAGGTCTAGGCCTCTGTCTCATAAATACCTGTATAGAACATTTAGGCGGACTCTAGGGGCTAGATTTACTAACAGGCTTGAAGCCGCCATGCATCGCGGCGGTTTTCCGGCGGGTTTGCATTGCAAACAACCGGATTTACTAATGGGCGCATTTCATCTTCAATTTGAAGCCGCCGGCGATGTCACGGTGGGATGTAATGCTCAAAGCCGCCGGCGGCTTTGAATAGAACATGGCGCTTTTGCTTGAAATGACGGCGCTTTCGTGTAAAGGCGGTTTTTTGGAAAATTACACCTGTCTCCTGGCCTGTTACTATTGGCTATTTTTAAACTCAGGAGATTTGACATCACAAGCCCTATATAAACCACTGGCCTGACACTTTTTCTTTGATAGGGGTTTGAGGAGTTTTGTGAGAGGAGTTTGGAGGATAGTGCTTTGTGAGAGTTGGTGAGAGTTGGAGTTTGGTGGATTGGTGGAGCGATATCTGATTGAAGTGTGAGTAGTCCTGTGGTATTTTTCTGTTTTGTACATTTATTTTCTCATTTATTTTCTGTCTTGTATTTTTTGTATTTGACTTGTCCTTTGTCTGTGTTACTTGTGTGTGACTGTGTTGAGAGTGTGTCTGTAGTTAGTCTAGTTTGTCCTTTGTGTTTGTCAGTCCTTCAGTGTTTTGTGTTTCTCTGTGTGAAAATGTCCAGAGATAGGAGAGGGAGAACAGGCTGAGGAGAGGGAGATGGAGGTTGAGGGGTCAGAGGAGGGAGAGGGAGAGGTTGAGGAGACAGGACAGGGCAGGAAGACAAAGACAGGGAGGAATGTGCGCTTCTCACATGATGAGAATTGTGTGTTGGTGCACAATATCATTCCCTGCTACGAGGTCATCCTAGGCAACCTGGCAGCCCGGACTCCTCTAAGGCGGAGTCACCAATTGTGGGGGCGTGTCTGTGATGCCGTGAACGCGGTGGGCCCACTGAAGCGGACAGTGGCACACTGCCGCAAGCGCTTGTCGGACATTAAGAGGAGGCTGAAAGAAAAAATGGCCCAGGAAAGGAGGTCTACAAGGCGCAAGGGTGGTGGCCCCCCACTTCGTATTGAGTACACCAGTTACGAGGAGGAGCTGCGCCAGATAATGCCGCGTGAGATTGTAGAGTGCATAAATGTGCAGGACACCGATTCGCCCTCTTTTGGGCAAGTAGTTGGTGAGTTATTTGTTTTTTTTAACCCTACCAGTATTTTAAATGGTTTTTTATTTTTTTTAAATGCTTTTTTATTTTTTTAAATGCTTTTTTATTTTTTTAAATGTTTTTTTCTTTTTTTAAATGCTTTTTTCGTTTTAAAAGTAATTTTTTTTTTAGTTTAACAATTTTTTAAGATTTTTAAAGTGTATTTTTTACTCTATTAGTTTGTAAAGGACTTTTTTTTAAAAAAGAAAACTGTTTTTTATTTGCAAACACATTATTGAAATAAACTGTATATTTGTTAAATGTTTATTGCTGCAAATACATTGTATGCTTTTTCTATTACATCCAGAATCGCCAGGACCGCAGTTCAGTCCCAGTCCGAGACCTACACCTTCAGACCTTCAGTGAGAGATTCTGGCACAGAAGAGCAAGCAGGTGCGTGATTTATGTTTAGGAGAGAAATAATGGAGTTAATTGATTTTCTGTGCAAATGTTGCTGTCAATGTATTTATTTTTATTTTTTTTATATGGTTTGCAATGAGAACTTAGGGCTACATTTACTTAACTGATATGTTGCCTATAGCAACCCATCAGAATACACCTTTACTTTATTTATTGCATTCAACTAAATGACAGCTATTGGTTGCTATAGGCAACATCTCCACTTTTTATAGCATTCAGTTTAGTCAAAATACCCCAGCATGTACTACACAGAGGGAGTACTAAAATAGTATTAGTTTACCTTAAAGCACGGTCTAGCAGCATTTGGATGACTAAATTTTCATATTTGTAGGTTAAAAAGACTTTGCTTTTTTATCCCCCTCAGCCATACATAGTCCCAATGATAATGGGTATTAAAAGGATAATAAGTGCATCCTGAAGCAGGTAGCATAGGACTAGAAATCAGGAATGCAAACATTGTGAAAGAATCTGTAGTTGCAAAAGATTATTTTTTCCTATCCAGTGTTCAGAATGTAATATACAAACATATTATATCCTATATACTTACCGTCATTTTTCATACACAGGGCCGTCTTCATACCAGGCACCTCACCCGGAGTCCCTGGAAATGTCCCCTGAGCCAGAGGATCTAACAACCATCACCCTGGAAACAGTGGATACCCCTGTGTCTGGCCTCCAGGAAGTTTCACCTGGCCCTGCTGAACCATCACACCACCAACCTGCACCTGAAAGTATGGACCCAGCCAGAGAAATGGCGCTGTCTATTGGTGCATTCCAGCAGCAGCAAACAATGTTCATGGAGAGCCAAACTCGCCACATGTCCCAAATTGCGGCCCAGTTGAGGCGGATACACCGCACAAATAGCCAGATACCTGCTGCAATCAACCGTCTGGCCAATGCATGGGAACAGACAAATGTGCAGATGGCCCAAATGACTGGGGCTGTGGAGGCATTGCATTCCTCCGTTCGCGAGGGGAATGCGAATGTTACCCGGCTGGCAGGGCAACTACAGCAGGAACTCATTGCCCGCTTGCTGGCACCTTTTTCATCGGCCTCCACCAGTACAGCTAGTACGCCAAGCAGATCGGCACAGAGTACTCCTCCAAGGAGAGGTGCTCGCACCAGGGGTGGGCGAGGGAGGGTAGAGAGTGGGGCAAAACATTGCGATATGCCAGCGAAAAGTCGTCGCTAGTGTAAAATCATTATTCTTGGTTATTGTTTGGTTACATTTGTGTAAACATTATACGTTATTATTTATTGTGATCTGTCAGTCTTTCTTTTCTGCTAAGTAAACAAGAGTATACTGATGTTTTAAAAACTATGCACTAATTACACTTACACATTGACCTCTGACTGTCACTTTTCATGGATGTTCATATTTACCACATGAGGAGCACACACTATCCTCTTTTTAAAGGTTCCAATTTACAAAAAAATTTTAGTACAAAAAACCATTGCACTCACATCAAACACATTTTAGAGCAATAAATGTTTTTCCTATTCTGCACTTACATGTGAAGTAGTTTGTAATGAGACGGACTCTAATCTCCCTTCCGCCCTCTGTGCTCTGCACATCACCAGTGGTGACACGGACCCCTTCTTCTTCACTGTCTACTGCAATAATCGGTTGGGTAAGTTGATGTAATGCTAGATTATGTATCAAACAGCCAGCCAGGATGATATCAGACCCCTTTTCAGGTGCACACATAGCCACCCCACCAGATTATTCTAGTAACCTGAACCTAGTTTACCAAAGTACAAAGGTACGCTATAACACCCCTCTACTAGTGGGTATGTGCCTCATTGAATTTGTGCTGTGCAGATGTGTGAGGACGCAGCAGAGGAGTCATCAGCCAGAAACCCATTCTTTATTGAGTACATTAGAATTGCTTTTACACTCTGTTAAGGGTTTTGTTGCAATATTAAAATAAAAAAAAACAACAAATGTGGAAATCAGTAAATAAATTGCATTGTGGGAAAACACAAGAGAAAAAGAAACCAAAACAACACTGCAATTACAAGACACTGGCCTTTTAAATTAAACAATCCCAAAGGAAAAAACTTTGTACATGAAATGGCCCTTTCCCTTCTGTTCTGATTGCCCAAATACCTGGCACAGCGCACTGAACAATCTCGGCGCTCACAAGCAGCGCTTTCATTTTGGTCTATTGAATGGCGGTTTTCCGGCGGCTTTATAAACCCCCTAATAGTAAATCCGGCTGTTTGTATGTTGAACATTGTTGAAACCGTCATGGCGCTTTATACAGAGGCGGGTTTGGAAACATCATTTCTGGCCGTTTGGACGGCGGGTTTAGCCTTAGTAAATCCGAAAGTCGGCGGGTTTACAAACACGCCTGTTAGTAAATCTAGCCCTAGGTCTCTTGGATGCTCAAATGAATTTAGTAGTATTGCTTTGTAGATCTTTGAGAACAATGGTGGGAAGTCTAATTGGGAGGGGTTGGAAAAGGTAGAGGAGTCTGGGGAGCAGGTTCATTTTTACTGCTGCTATTCTACCAATCCAAGAAATATTTTGAGAAGACCATGAACATAAATCTTTTTTGGGGGCATCTATCAATGAGGGAAAGTTTGCTTGGTATAGTTGGTCATAGTGTTTAGTAATATAAATACCAATGTATTTTAATTTTTGGGGTTGCCAATGCAATCAATGGCTGACTTTTAGGGTTTGTAGAAGGGGCAGAGGGATGTTGAGAGGAAGAGAACCTGTTTTTTCAGTGTTAATTTTAAAATTTGAAACTTTACCATATTCAGCAAACAACTTCAAGGCTAACGGAATTGTGTTTTGGAATGGGTAAGTAGAATGTCATCAGCATAGAGGGTCAATTTATAGTCATTGGGTCCCACCATGATGCCTGTTAAATTTGGGTGGTTAGAAAGGGTGGCTGATAGTGGCTCCATTGTAAGTACGGATAGGGGGCACCCCTGTCTGATGCCATTCTTTATATGAAGAAAGCGTTATATGCAACCATTTGCGAGGAAATACGTAGTGGGGTTATTATAAAGGGCTGAAATACCTCTAACGAATGGGCTGGTGAAGGCCATCTCTGAAAGGGTATGACACATGAATGGCCAATTTACACAATCAAAAGCCTTCTCGGCATCAGCACCAGAGCAGAGGTCGAGGTTTTGTTGAATGCATGGATTAGATCTATTATCTTGCGGGTGTTGTCTCCTGCTTGGCGGTAAGGTATGAACCCAACTTGTTCTAAGCATACGAAAGTCGGTATGACCAATGCTAGTCTATTTGCTAGTAATTTGCAAAGATCTTGAGGTCGACATTTAGGAGTAAGATGGGTCGGTAATTGGAGCTTAAAAGTGGGTCTCTTTGCTCCCTCGCCCATCTTATTTCCTCATTTAACATCTACTCCATGCAAGTCCTTCCATTACCTCCCCTCCATCTACCCTCTTCTCCCTGTCTCTCACTATGTCTCCTCGCTTTAGTCTTATACCAATCCTCACCCCCTACCCCTTTTCCCGCCCTTATCACAACCCCCTACTTCCCTCTCCCCTTTTTTCCTGTGCCTCTGGGACTCCAGATCCATCCGCAGTAAACTGCCTTCTATCCATGACCTCTTCATCTCCAACTCTCTTAACCTCCTTGCCATAACTAAAACTTGCCTCTCTTCTACTGACACTATTTCTCCCTCTGCTATCTCCCATGAGGCCCTCTCTTTCACCTACTCCACCAGCCTGGATGACTGTCCAGGAGGTGGTGTGGGCATCCTCCTATCCCTCAACTGTACATTTTGAGTCATACCCACTGTGTCCTCCTTCTCTTTCTCCCTCTCTCTTTCTCCTACTTTGAAGTCCACTCTATCCATCTCTTCTCCCCCATCCACCTCTGTGACTGTCATATACTGCCCCCTTAGCCCCACTTTCCTTTCTCTAGATATCTTTGCAGTCTGGCTTACCGACTACCTCCCCTCTGATCTCCATTCCATCATACTAGGTGATTTTAATATCCCTATTGATAACCATACTGACCCTGCCTCCATCAAACTTCTTGCCCTTTCTTCCTCCTTTGGCCTCACTTAGTGGACCTCGTCCCCCAACCACTGTGTTGGTCACTCCCTTGACCTTGTCTTCTCACACCATTGTGCTCTCTTCCACTTTTGCTTTCCCACTCTCTGACCATCTTCTCCTCTCCTTCTCTCTGGCCTCTTCTCCAGAACCCCCCTTGCCCAATTCTACCCTTAATAGATGCAATCCAGATGCTCTTGACCCTACTACTTTCTTCTCTCTCAAAACTCTCCTGTGCCCACTTCCCCCCTTGGTCTGCCCCAATCAGATGACCTCTTTCTACAATCATTCCCTCAGCACTGTCCTTGATGCTATCGCCCCTGCCTCTTCTGTCTCCCTTCACCGCTCGATACCCCAACTTTGGCACTCCAAATTTACCTTCTTCCTTTAAAAGTGCTCTTGTGCTCCTGAATGCCTCTGGAGGAAATCTTGCTCCCTGGCCGACTTCCTCCACTTCAAATTAATTTTCTCTTCCCATAGCTCCACCCTCTCTCTCGCTAATAGATCCTTATTTAAGTCCCTCATTTCTTCTTAGTCCTCAAATACCCACCGCCTCTTTGCCACATTCAACTCCCCCTCTCCCATCTCACTTTCTCTCTCTGCCACTGACTTTACCTCCTTTATCTCCTCCAAACTTCATGCCATCAGGCTCAATATCTCCTCCTCACAAAATTCCACCTCTGGGGCTCCTTCCACCCCACCTCTGGTGTAGAAGTCCACTCCCTCATATTATCCTCTCCAGCATCTACCTGCCACCTGGATCCCATCCCCTCTCACCTCCTTTGCTCCCTCTCCCCCACTGCCTGCTCCTACCTTGCACAGCTCTTCAATCTGTCACTCTCCACTGGTATTGTCCCATCATCTTTTAAACAAGCTCACATCTCTCCCATTCTAAAAAAAACCCCAATCTTGACCCCACCTCACTCTCTAACTACCGTCCCATTTCGCTTCTCCCCTTTACATGTAAACTACTGGAGCGGATTGTCTGGAACCGCCACACCAGGTATCTTTCAGACAACTCCCTCCTTAACCCTCTACAATCTGTCTTCCGACCAATCCACGTCACTGAAACCACCCTGCCAAAGTGACCAACGATCTTCTCTTAGTCAAATACATGGGCCACTTCTCTCTACTCACCCTCCTGGACCTTTCTGCAGCCTTCAACACCGTGGACCAGCCGCTCTTGGCTCTGACCTTGTATGGTTTACCTGATACCTTGCCAACTGCACCTTCTCTGTTTCCACTTCTGGCTCCTCTTCCCCCCTTCCTCCTTCATCAAAGGAATCCCACAGGGCTCTGTTTTTGGCCCTCTGATCTACTCTCTATACTCTACCTCCCTGGACGAACTCATCACTTCCTTATGTCTCCAGAATCACCTATATGCTGATGACATTCAACTCTACCGCTCTTCCCCTGATCTTTCCCCTCCTCTCCACTCTCGTTTATTCGACTGCCTCTCCACCATCTCCTCCAGGATGTCCTCGTGATTTCTTAAAATTAACATTGCCAAAACCAAACTCATTGTCTTCCCCCCTTCTAGATCTTCATCCCACCTTGACCTCTTTATCACTGGAAACAATGCCTCAATCTCATCTTTTTCTCAACTCAGCTGCTTGGGCGTCACCCTAGACTCCATCCTTTCCTTTGCCCCCCCATTAAATATTTTGCCCAATCCTGTTGCTTCCAACTACACAACAAAGCCCACATCCTGCCTTTCCTATTTCCTAAATATTATATAATTAAATATTATATTATATTCCTATACTCAAATATTATCCATGCTCTTATCATTTCCTGCCTTGAGCACTGTAACCTTCTCATCACCGGCCTGCCCTGTCCACCTTGCTCCTCTTCATTCTATACTTAATGCGGCTGCCAGACTTATCTTCCTCTTATGCTGCTCTACTTTTGCCTCCCCTCTTTGCCTTGCCCTACACTGGCTCACCTTCCCTTACAGAATCCTCTTCAAACTCCTCACCTTCACCTACAAGGCCCTCTCTCCCTGTACCACTCCATATATCTCCAACCTCCTCTCCATACATACTCCCTTCCGTTTCCTGCCATCGGCTAATGACCTTCACCTCTCCTCCACTCTGATCACCACATCACGAATCCAGTCGAACTTTATATATAAGAAATATTCCCAATAATGAATATACATAGTTGTGGAGAATATAAGCAATCGTAGCCCACATTTCACATAATGAGAGTAGGTCAGAATATAAAATCTGAAGTAATGTCCAGCATTTAGGATTTACTAGGAGCTGGTAAGGAACTATAGTTAGTACACATTAGGACAGGGGCCAAGGGATTACTAGCAGAGTCAATGTCAAAGGTAGAGTACACAGAGCAGCACAAGAATGGTTAACAGCGATAAGGTCAGAGCCTGGGATTCGGTTTACAGGAATAAGCAAGATATGTTAATTGGTACAGAAGGGGTTAACACCCAGAACGCTGTATATGTAGAGATTAAATTAGAGCAAGGATCATGGTCAGGTACTATCCAATGTTCCGATACACAGTAGGATGTCAGGAATATAACAATGAGTTTGACACTGGTGCATCTGCCTGCCATATTAATCCCTGAATTGTTAGATTGTTTATATATGTGTAGTGAGCAAATTAGTTCTCAAAACAATTAGGAATTTTGGGGATTGAACAGCATCAAATATGAATAGTTCATGATACCCCAATAACAGAACAGTCTCTTTATTCTCAGGCCCAGAGGGATTAAGTGAGTCAACACCGAATCCCAGAAGTAGTTGCAGATAGAATATATTTGGATGGAATCAGATGGTTTATCAAAAGGGAGGATGCATAAGTGTGACCCAGGTCTCCCTTTAATGTACCTGGGTCTGAGCGTTTTCGCCAATCTATGATTCTTACCCCAAAGGGGGCATTTTGCCACAAATTGCATGGAATTAGCACAATAATGACAGAGGCTCTGTTCTATTCTCCTTGCCTTTTCTTGTATGGATAATGGACCTCTGACGCTGGTAACTTGCATAAGTATCACATCTGACTTTGTTTTCTTAACTGAAGATGCACCCAATCTGACCTGGTGATGATTCTAAGGCCCGGGCACCAAACCTCTTGGGACCGGCACGATTCCATCACAATGGTCCCGGGAGCTCTTGCACTGGACTTGCTACCATTAATGAGAGGTCAAGGTGTGGCACCACACAACATCTGGTGCCTACTCATAGATCACCTGAACTGAGCCCTTGGCTATCCCAGCTGTCGGAGCAGTATACCCACGGAGGTTTCCAGTACTGTCATCTCCTAGATGTGAGAAGCCCTTTGCACATTGTATGCTACAAGACAGGAGTGAATATCCAGCTCCGTACTAGGGCTCTTCCCACATGCCTGGGGCAGTGGGTATGGGGAAATATTGATTGTTTAAATTTAAAATTACATTTTGTCAATGGTGAACTACAGGTCTGAGCATTCCCAGGCTACCATTAATTATATAGGAATGCTGATGCTTGTAGTTCTAAAAGCATCAGCAAACCCTTGGCTGCTAGGGCATGCTGGCACTTGGGGAACCACAAGAGCCAACATGCCCTGGCACCCAAGGCCCACTGGGACCTGTAGTGCACCAAGAGAAAATATAAATAAAACACAGACACAAGTTTAAAAATGATTTTAGTTAAAATTGAAAACACCCTAAAACATCCCTCATGCACCCTATTTATTGCTCATCTAGATCCAAGCTCTTTATCTGTAATACATCCATGGAATCTTGGTTTGAAAAATTCAAAAAACTCTGATGCAATTCTAGCTCCTAAAAGCTCCAGCTGCAAATGAGCTCTTTGCAGAGGTTCAGTCATATATATAACATGGGGGTTTCCCATGGCTTGAACTCAGAGCTTGGTCAGTGAGAAGAGTGATGGTGGTTAGAAGAGTTGATGGGAAGCAGGAGGAGAGTGAGGGGCTGGGTAGATATGAGGAAGTAAGTGTGGAGATCGGTGAGAGAGAGACACATAACTGGTGACAAGGAGAGAGACCGGGGTCTTATGAAGGAAACAGCAGCTTAGGAGTGAAGAATTGTTGAGTAATTACTGAGGGGAATAATCGCTGATGACAATACACCGCATAGGTGACAGATAAGTAAATCTAGTGGCAAAGCCAGGTCATCTATATAGGAATGAGTGACATCATTTTATGAACACTTAAGGAGATAAACTTCCTCCAGATTTTATAATGACTAAATCCATTAGGTGGAATAATAGAAATTTACCCCACAAAAAGCATATTAGAGTCGACATGAAGAGCCGGATCCTCTGGGTCACCTCCGGTAACCCCAAGAGACTGTGACCACAAAGGACACTTACTACATCTTACAATTTCTAGGAGTGAATGGGGCGGGGAAGGGACATTTGCCCATAGTCAATGTACAGTAAGGGTGTGCCAAACTCCAGCGCATGCCGCCACGTCTAATTCAAGCTTTTCGCATCTCAAAGGTACTTGAATTTCTGCCGTATCCCTTGCTCCAGATACCGGACTAGTCTATGTCCTGAGTACTAGTAATGACAGTAGTGTATTCATGCTATAATATGTGTTTGCAATCAGAAGCCACTGTAAAATGTACATAAAATACCTTTTTACAGTTGCTCCTGATTGCAAACACATATTATAGCATGAACTTAATGTGCTAAACGCATATAATATTATCCAAATAAATTTGACAAACCATAATTAATTGTTTGGTGAACATTTGAAATCCATCTCCTTACAGTCAGTGAAGAGGTACACAGTGACGCCCAGAGTTGTAAAGAGTCGGTGGTCTCAGCGCACTGAAATTGCCGCTGTTGTATAGGTGTGAGATACTGAGGCTGTATATATGTCACATGTGGATTAAAGTTGAACAAGATGGTTGTTGAGTTCAAACAATCTGTTTATATGATAAAGCCTTAAAAATTCAAATTCCACAGAGGAATGCATGCAATCAGACATGCATTTATCAGGGCGTTTATATGCATTGTGCTGCTTTTCTAATGGTGGTTTGTTATAAGTAAGTTTTTGTAGTAAGATTGAGTTTTCTGTATTCAATTGGTCTTGTGGTGCTTCCGCCCCTTTCATTCAAATCTTACTCCTATACACTCATTTTAATTAAAAAAATTCTATTTCGCTTGTGTTTAAATTAACTGAATAAAAGTTATTTTTAGTATTAGTGGTGAGCCTTTCTTCTCCTTTGTTCCTGGAAATATCCAAAAAGAAAATATTTCTGGTGCTTTAAAATATCAAACCTTTGGAGTGCCTCTAGCGAAAAGTAGTACTATTTCTCTTTTCTTTTTACCAGAATCTTCAAGCTGTGATGGTTTATTGCTCAAGAATCCTGTCAAAGACTCTTGCACACTAGTTGGAGGTACTCGTGATCTTCAGAAGTTCAGATGGTACAATACAGTTATAACACAAAATACAGCTTTATATACTGTTTCTGACACATGTGTTGTCAGGGGGTGAACAAGCCCCCTGATCCTACCTGGCACCACGATGTCTGAGATATTACATTCCATGTTTAGCATCAGGATGTAATATGTTCTCTACACTTGGATCTAACGCAATTTAAACTTAACAAAATTCACATCAATCTGTGATTTCTTAAATTACTTGCTTTTACATTATAAAGATATGTTTCCTATCTCTTCAAGGCACAGGATGAAAGGACCCCCTCCTGTGCATTTCAAGCCAAAAAGATGTGTTGGTCACTCAGATAAAAAAGTCTAATTAGTGTGGGACTTTCTTTAGGAGAGTTACAAAAACAAATTTCCTCCAGCATGGCATACTGTCTCAGAAATCAATACATTTCCAATACAAAAATCAGTACAGCAGCGCACTGCACCACTAATTAAAATACATTTATATATACAATAAGTTATTTCTAAGTTATCCAGCAACAGATGCCCTCTCAAAGAAGATCTTAATCAAAAAAAGAATTTGAATTTATCTACAATCTACATTCAAAACCCAAGACTCCCCATCTTTTATCACTTTCCAAAAATACATAAAAAACTGCACTACACACCAGGAAGAACGATAGTCTGGGGAATAGAAAGTTCCACCTCACAATATATTGATTCCTTTCTGCAACCATTAGTCCCACAGCAAAAACGTTACCTGAAGGACATAACACAGGTACTACAAATAGTATAAAAGAAATATAATGGCAAAAGGAATACTTCATCATGACCTGCGATATAACCTCATTTTACAACGGAATCCAACATTCCACATCTCTAGATAAAGTTTATCTTAGAAGCCATCCAATTTATTCTTCAACACAACTGTCTCAGGAACCCATTACAGGCAAGTAAGAGGAACTGCAATTGGCATGAAATTCGTGCCAAGCTATCCAAATTTATTTGTGGTCCATTGGGAAAATTTAGACATCTGGACCAGCAATCCATTTAAAGCTAATAGTGTACTGTGGAAAAGGTACATTGACGATATTATCTGCATCTGGAAAGGGAACAAACCTGAATTGTCCCAATTAATTCAACAAATCAAATCCAATACCCTCAACTTGAAAGAAAATTTCGAGAAAGAACTAGTTAAGAAAAATTTGAGGAAATCGAAAATATGAACACTCCAACAGAATGCTAAACCCCAACAAATAAAGATATTATTATTATTATTATTATTATTATTATTATTATTATTATTATTATTGTCTTTGACTTATAAGGCGCCACAAAGGGTCCGCAGCGCCGTACATTACATATACAGAAAACAGAACCAAGACACAACATAATACACAAATATATACAAACACAGGTGACAGGGTAAAGCAAATCAGATTATATCTGACAGATAGTGAAAGGGATGGTAGAAATCAGCAGGAAGAAGGCCGAAGATTAATAAAACAGGGAAAACAGGGCTAGCGAAACAGGCCAAGAGGTACAGAGGGTGAAGGAACAGTAGAAGGAGCACACAAGGAAAGAGGGCCCTGCTCATGAGAGCTAACAACCTAAAGGGAAGGGGGAGACACATAAAGGGTGGTACTAACTAGGGGAGAGAGCCAGGACAAAAAAGTTAGGAGGACTGATAGACTTGAATAAAGAAATGAGTCTTAAGGGCACGCTTGAAGCCTTTGAGAGTAGATGCTAACTTGATGGAACGTGGAAGATCATTCCACAGCAGGGGAGCAGCCCGGGCAAAGTCCTGAAGACGAAAGTGAGATGAGGTGATCAGTGAAGTAGTGAGGCAGCGGTCAGAGGCAGAGCGGAGGAGGCGGGTAGGAGTGTAGGTAGAAATGAGATTGAAGATGTAGGGAGGGGAAGATTGACTTAGAGCTTTAAAGGTGAGGGTGAGGAGTTTAAATTGAATTCTGTAGGGTATGGGGAGCCAATGTAGTGACTGTTGGAGGGAGACCACAGAGATAGAGCGGCGGGAGAGAAAAATGAGGTGGGCAGCAGCATTGAGGATAGACTTAAGAGGGTCAAGGCAAGAATCAGGTAGGCCAGAGAGAAGAAGGTTACAGTAGTCAAGGCGAGAGATAATAAGCGAGTGAACAAGGGTTTTCGTGGCTTCCTTGGTGAGAAAGGGACGTATCTTAGATAAATTCCGAAGGTGGAAGTAACAGGATTTAGAGAGGGACAGAATGTGAGGCTTAAATAAGAGGGAGGAATCAAGGATGACCCCAAAGGCATCAGACTTGGGGGACAGAAACGAGGGTAGTGTTATTAACAGAAATAGAGTTGGAGGTGGGAGAGTCCTGGCAGGGGGGAAGACTATAAGCTTGGTCTTGGAAATATTGAGTTTAAGGAAGCGTTGGGACATCCAAGATGAGATGGCCAAGAGACAGGAGGAGACACGAGACAGAAGGGAAGGGGAGAGGTCAGAGGAGGAAAGATTTGGGTATCATCAGCATAAAGGTGGTACTGGAGGCCAAAGGAGTGGATGAGGACACCAAGGGAGGAGGTGTAGAGGGAGAAAAGCAGGGGGCCAAGAACGGAGCCTTGAGAAACGCCAATGGGTAGGGGAAGAGGGGGTGATGTAGAATCATGAGTAGAGACTGAGAAGGAGCGGTTGATAAGGTAAGAGGAAAACCAGGAGAGGACAGTGTTACATAGGCCTAAAGATTTGTGAGTTTGTAAAAGGAGTGCGTGGTCAACGTTATTGAAGGCAGCAGAGAGGTCAAGAAGGATAAGAAGGGTGTAGTGTCTATTGGATTTAGCGAGGAGAAGGTCATTAGTGACCTTAGTGAGGGCAGTTTCAGTGGAGTGGAGGGGGCGAAAACCAGATTGGAGCGGGTCAAGTAGTGAGTGAGAGGAAAGAAAGGAGGTGAGATGGTTGTAGACAACCCGTTCAAGAAGTTTGGAGGCAAAAGGAAGAAGCGAAATAGGGCGGTAATTAGAGAGAGAGGCGGGATCAAGGGACGGTTTCTTGAGTATGGGGGAGACAAGAGCATGTTTAAAAGAGGAGGGGAAGATTCCAGAGGAGAGGGAGAGGTTGAGGAGGTGTGCAAGGTTGGAGTAGGCTTCGGGAGAGAGGGAGCGGAGGAGGTGGGAGGGGATTGGGTCCTGTGTGCAAGTGGAGGGGGGAGAGGAAGAGAGAAGGGTATGGACTTCATCTGCTGATACCGGAGTGAAGGAAGAGAAGGAGGGTGAGCTAGCTGAGAAAGGAGATAGCAGCAGCAGAGGAGGGTGAGAAGGGGGACAGAATGGGCATGGAGGGGGGAGAGGGTGGGATAAGAAGGGACTGCTGGGAGAGGTCATGACGTATAGACTCAATCTTGGAGGTGAAGTGGGTAGCAAAGTCAACAGCAGAGAGCGTGGTGGGGAGTGGGAGAGAGGGAGGGGAGAGGAGGGAGTTGAAGGTGGCAAAAAGCCGATGGGGTTGGAGGATTGGGAAGAAATGAGAGCTTTGAAGAAAGAATGTTTATAGAGGGAAAGGGCCGAACTATAAGAGGCAAGCATGAACTTGAAGTGGAGGAAGTCAGCATGACTGCGTGACTTTCTCCAAAGCCGTTCTGCACTGCGGGAGCATTTTTGAAAATAGCGGGTAAGTTTAGTGTGCCACGGTTGTGGCGGAGACCAACGAAGCTTGACGATGACAGCCGGGGCGACAGAGTCAAGAGCAGCGGTAAGAGTGCGATTGTAGAAGGAGACAGCCTTATCGGGCAAGAAAGAGTGGTGATAAGGGAGGGGAACGAGCCCAGGGAGGAGGAGAAAGTGGTAGGATCAACTGTGTCAAGATTATGCCTGGTGAGAGTAACCTTGGGGGCCGGGGATGATGAGAGGGGTGGAGAGATGCTAAAAGAGAGGAGATGGTGGTCCGAGAGAGGAAAAGGTGAATTAATGAGGTCAGAGACAGTACCGAGGTGTGAAAAAACCAGATCTAGGGAGTGGCCACTGTGGTGGGAGGGAGAGTTGGTCCATTGAGAGAGACTAAGGGAGGAGGAGAGGGAGAAAAGTTTGAAGGCAGCAGGGTCTGAGGGATTGTCTATAGGGATATTAAAATCCCCCAAGATGAGGGAGGGAAGGTCAGAGGAGAGAAAGTGAGGGAGCCAGATGGCAAAGTGATCAAGAAATTGGGAGACAGGACCAGGAGGACGGTAGATAACAGCAACACTGGGTGTAATAGGCGGATAGAGTGTACCTCAAAGGAGGAAAAAGAGAGGGAGGGTTCAGGGGAAAGAACCCGAAAAGAGCAGCAGGAGGAGAGAAGTATGCCGACGCCACCACCTTGTGGTTCCCCAGGTCTGGGTGTGATAGACTACTGTTCATCACACAATACAATGACCATAAGAAATTTCTAGAGAAACTTCTCTGAAAACATTGGCATATTCTACTGGGAGCTAAAAAAAACTGCAAGATATCCTCCTGCAAAGCCTCAAATCTGAAATCTGCACTGGTCAACAGCACCCGGCAACCTGAAAAACAAAGGAACAAAGAAACCTGGCTACAAAAGAAAAAAATGGGTTTCTGATACTGTACAAGATGCAAGACATTTGGCTACATCAATACTAAGCCTGCTTCACATCACAGACCAGAGAAACTCCCACATTAAAGAAAAATGATGTGCCATTCCACTGGGATGATATACCTCCTAGAGTGCCCCTGCAGATTGTAATATGTGGGGAGGACCAACAGGAGCCTAAAAACCTGAATTGCAGAACATTTGAGAAACATTAAAAACAATATCAACACACATAGCATCCCAGAACATTTCACTCAAATGCACAGTAACAGTCCATCAGCTCTCAAACTCACTGGAATAAAAAATGTTCCCGGACCGGGGAGGGAAGGGGGTGACTATGGAACAAAAATAGCTAAAGAAGAAGCTAAATGAATTCATTTTCTGAACACACTTACATCAAAAGTTCTCAATATAGACCTGAAGCTGGCCAAATTTCTATAAAGAAACTAAAGAGAGAAAATAAAATTTAAACACACCAGCACTAACAACTCAAATCAAACTTCCATTCACATACCGGTGCCATAGTAGGGACATCTACATCTCATCTATGTTTATTACATGAATCCATCTTATTTCAGTCAAACTACTGACTATCTTATACTAGGTTATTCTTAGACATATGGCGGCCATCACTATATGAATCTCCACTCCATGTCCATGGTTGATACACATGGAATTGTAAAGTGCTTTTTAAATTGAGTTCTCTTTAATTACCTGTATGTATGTTTTATAGTCAGATCAATCAGCCTCTTTCACTAAGAAACTACTTGTATAATACTGTTATTATGTTCCCTATTCACACTATTTACTGGACTACTGAGGTCTCCACAATTTCTATTAAACATCTGCGGTTTCCATTTGAAAAGTATTAAACCAGGACGTGAGCCGTATATTATAAAGTAAGTTCAATCACAGTTTGCAAAAGACATTGCTATCTTATAATGATTTATAATTAATTTATTTCAAAGCACATTGTTATGCCTAATACAAACTTCAAAGCACCCCACCATGCTGTGCAATTCATTATACTTGTCAGCTACCATGGCAACCACAGTGAGCCGAACAACCAATCAAAAATGCAGAATTTACATATGCATGAATACGAAGGGTTTAAAAGGACTCCCTGCAAAATAGCCCCATTCACATCATTATCCCTGAAGAAGCCGTGCAAGGTGAAACGCGTAGGGTGAGTATTGATTTTACAGAACATCATTACAAGCACCTGTACCAGACCGTAACTTAAAATTTTAGTGCCTGGGGTGAGAAACAAAATTGCCACCTATTGCCCTCATTTTTAACCAAATGAATCTAAAATATTCATAAACTGGGCCCTCCTTCAGCGTTGCCCCCTGGGCAGTTGTCCCTATTGCACAGGGATAGGAAAACATCTAGACACACAAAGGGGAAAGCAAGAACTGACATCAAGGCTGGTAGGAGATCTTTCCCGTCCTGGTGTTACGTTTACTCCTAGACTTTATAAGGATTATCAGCCATCATTTATCTTTATCATCTCATTGGAACAACTAATAAAATCCTGCAGTGCCGTTTAAAGCAGACACCAAAACTACTATTCTGACAACTATCATCACATCTTTTTAAATATAGACAGTTAGGATCTGGCTTTTAAAGACAGAACTTATCAATCTATGTACAATACATTTCATGTCGCCAGTTACAAACTAGGAACCTATAGACAGTTACAGTTAGATTGAAGTGTTTTCTTTGCATCCATCAATTGTGTTCAGTTGTTTTATACTTTGCATGCATTCCTTTGTGCAATTTGAGTTTCTGTTCCCTGTCATTGGGGGACACTGCGAGACATTGGGGTATAGTAGGTGGACTGGGAGTTTAGGCACTTATAAACTTGTTTGTTCCTGTCCCTCCTCCCCTACTATGCCCTTCCTCTCCAGCTCAGACCTCAGTTTTTTGTAAGTGCCTAGGAGATAGGTCACTTCGGTATAGGCTCCTGCCTATACTTGTATTAGTCTTTAGGCTTTTCATGTTTTTATTTTAATTCCCTTTCAGGTGCAGCACGGGACTCGACCCAAAGACCCAGGAGAGTGAGTAAGATACAGCTCTGCTCACTCTGGGTCCCAGCGCAGGTAAGAGAAGCCCTGGGCTCACTTAACTAGCACCTCTGCCGGCAATCCCCTAGAAATGAGCAAAGAGGAGACCAGTTCCTTTATTAAGGGCTGCCATAGCTATTGTTTGTAAGGGGGACAACAGTGGCAGCTTTAAAAGCAGCGTTGACCTTATATACCGGGGCCGCCGACTGCAACCGCAGCAGGCCTCTAGAACGGACAGGAGGAGGCTGTAACGTTCCTCCTCGTATTCTCCCGTCTTGCCGACAGCTCCACCCAGCGTCTCTCCGCACTCAATAGGAGGCGGGACGTCTGTAGAAGCCGCACACGCGGCCTGGGCACCATTACAATTAGCGTGGTGCCGGCACACAGCGCCGGCCATATTGCTATAGGCAATAGGTGGTGGAAGCAGCGGGAACAGGAGGAATTGAGGGAGGAACTTCCCCTCTACTCCTTACGAATTTCATGGCGCACTCGGCGGCCATATTGGAATCGGAGACACGCTGCTGCCCGACTCGGCCTCTCCTCAGCTGGTATTGTTTGTATCGTTGCTACTAATCCTATTAAAAGTGATGGTTAACGATTGAGAGTGGCCTAATGTGTTTATCTTTTTCACAAACAGCGCTGTAAAACACGATGTTGGGGAGAGTGGTGTTATAGGAATACCTTGTATACAGACTCAGTAATTTCCTATTGCTTCAGCCAGCAGACTACTATAAGAGAGAGAGCCTTATTTTATTTATCTGCTAATTTTAGGCTATGGCTGAAAAGGGAACAAAAACAAGCAAAGGACCCTCCGGTTCTGCTGTGTTATACTATACCTGTACCAAGTGTAAATGGGAATTGCCAATTTCACAGGTCTACAGATAATTTATCTCAGAACACTGGAGATTAGTGGCTATTGTGATGATTACCTAGCATATAATCTTGGTAAATTCCTACTATACTGTGATTATGTATATATATAAAACATGGATATTTATATTATGCATTTTTCTCTGCCATTGCATTATGCCTAAAAAGAAGGGGACCCCCAGGGGTCAGAGACCCTCTGGTATGTTTACATTCCATATATAAGGTGTCACAAAGATAATATATAGATTTATTTTGTGTACAGGCACCAGCTAATGGGGCCACATTACAATATGTATATAATAGATGTGCCCAGGGGAAAGATAACAGGTTTTTTTCTGTTACTCCGGCCTTATCAGGGTATTATGGCCAAAAGGGGCCACCTCCAGCAGCAGGCCACACTCTGGTTCATCTGTACTGCATTATATATATATATATATGTGCCAGAATGACGAGATTCAGTTTTATTCTGTGACACTTTACTTACATTGTCTTATGTTTCAGACTGTCTCACTGGTACGTCTAGATATATTGTTACATTTTCAGCAGCTTAGCCCAGATACTCTCGGTGCAGCTTGCGATACTAAGGCCTGTGAACGAGGTGCTCCCACTACGGTGTCGGCAACTCTGGAGAAGGCAGCCTAAGCAAAGATCAATAACAGTATCAGTGATCGAACGTAATAGAGCACCTTTACCCACACTCAGTATACACAGATCATATCTGTAGCAGGCACGTCTTCCCAGCCAGAAGACCCATGTGTCCTGATTTAATCCCACACAAACATGGACACGTCAGCTCACCACCTCACAGGGGTAAGCATCATTTTGATTTTCAGAGCTCTTTAGTCAGGATCAGGTCCTCAACAGTCGAAGGCTAGTTAGATCTGGTTTCACAGACAAAAACAATAACTCTGAAAATGTAGCATCCATTCTCAGGATGTATATTATCAGCTTAAGCATCAAACACACTTTAGCCCTTGCGAAATTTGAGTTGGAGGGCCCATCTGCACCTCCTCAGAGGCTGGGCTCGGGGTATGATCTTTTGGCTGAGAGCCAAATAAACAATTATTACACAGGCCACAATTTCTTCATATAATTTTCCTCCCTGGAAATTAGATGGAAAGTAACACGTGGCATTAACAACCCTTGTGACTCATATATATTCACCTGTTCTGCTATCCCTACGCAGAGCAGATGCCCACGGTAGGTTTGTCTCTTACTAAAGGTGTAACATTGCCTCCACTCAACTTAACTGATGGCTACCGGTATGTTTTACACCCTTCAGGATCATAGCTAAGTTTGGAAATACGCCATTCAGCCATGGCCAGAGCAGTTAGCCAGAGGTATACTGGAGTACGTTCCAAGAACGGAGCTGCTCACTTTGCCAGTATTACAGTGCAGTCTAAAGGGGGCCTCTGAAAGTAAGAGTACATTTCTTCCCGTCAGCTCCACTAGGCACGTCAAGGGCGGCCTTAAACCCCTCATCCATCTTCTTTCCCGGGGTCGGCGTGTCCCAGCATGTAGTCCCTTCCTGGCTCCCGTAGGAGCATATAGTACCTGCTCAGGTGCAGTTAGGGAAGAAGCCTATATACCTGGTGGTATTCCCGGAGGTTGGTGTAGTTATTCCAACCTCTTCCCGATCCACAAAGGGATCATTTTCCTTCCTGGAAACTGGCAGTCCTGCAACAGGCAGTCTGCATTCTCTTGTTTCGGAGATAGTCACTGCGCACAGTCATGGCAAGCAGTGAACAAAAGGAGTTCCGGACATCAGTATACATCATGTAGGCCTTCTTACATGTACCAGTTAGGAAGAAGGCACCGGTGTCTCTTTTGCTTTGGCGGAACAGAAATTCCAGTTCCGGCTCAGACCCCTGCCTTTTTCATTCCGCACATGGCACCTTGTAAGATGCCGAGGTTAGGGCAGTCAGGCCAGGGCTACGCTGCACCCGGCAAGTCACGATGGTACCCTGCCTGGACAGACACTTTCCGAGGGCTCCGTCATCTCTCTCTCTCTCACAGATAAACCTCCATCCGGTTCCGGGAAGCACACGTGCGGGTGCAAAGACTACATTGTTAAACACCCAATTTGCCACAGCAGATACGTGTATTACACCTCAGCCTATATACTGGGTCACACAGGGTCTCCCTACCGAAGGAAAGGGCCCCCCCACTTCAGCGCAGGAATAGGATACCCCTGACGCGGAAAGAGATCCTCTCTTCTCAGTGACATTAGGCTCCTAGTATACAGGGTACCAACTACCAGAGTAAAGATGGTTGCATACTCATCTCTTGACATTCCTAGAGGGAGATTCGCTGGATAGAACCTGGTTTACCGGTTATTGGACTCACAGTTCATCACGCTGTCCAAACTTACGTGTCGAACTCTCAGTGGTTAGCCACACAGTCAGGAGTAAGGTCAATCGTCCTCCAGCTCCTGAACTTCGATCCGAACAGGCTCTAGTCTGTTACTGGAGGTGGATTAATAGAATCCTTAGAGTTCCAGGGTCTTGTGGGACTTCCCAAGAAGACTGTTATTCAATCGGAGGCTCAGGGTTCACAGGATGTGACGCCAAGTCCATCGGGTCCTAATCAGGAAGCCCCCTAAACAATATGTCAGATAGGCCATGCCTGTTGCATTGCTAGAGTATCACAGGGGAACTCGTGGCTCGAGAGCAGTGGAACAGACAACCAGGTTATAACTTGAGTAACGGGTCAAGTTCCCACTCATTTGTCCATTATCCCGACATAAAAAGAGGGGAAGCCGAGAATCTCAGCAGGCAGGCAATTAACCAAGACGAACGGTCTCCACGGTAACGTCCATTGCCCTCCAGGTGGAGTATTGGGGGCACTTTGGATTTTTCCACCGGGGCATCCATACTTAGCTATCAGTTCACCCTGTTACTGTTCAAAATCTAGAGACCCTTAAGTGGAATTCTCCAATGCCAGAATACCCCCTAAAGCTTCCATCTGGTGTACCTGTCGCTCCCACTTCCCAGGTCCCCACGGGGGCTAAGGAGTCTCAAACATAGTGCTCCTTCCTGCTATACTGCGGCCCTTCATTTACCTTGCAGGGTATGATCTTCAGACTTTGGCAGCTAGTGGCGACACCTCCCTTCCACCTACCTCTGTGATCAGATCTGAATGGTCGGGGTCCTCCTGCTGTCACTCTTTATATCAGCTAGCTGGTGGCATTGAAAGACTCTAACCTTAGGGCCAGAGGGTCTTCGCAGGGAGCTGCTTAGTACCTTGGATAGGGGTCAATTTCCTCATCCGTTTTCCTAGGTCTGCAAACAGGAAAGAGTTGGGTGTGAGTCCTGTAGTTTCACACGTCTCAGTGCTGACTCCCTAGGTCGCTTTCTTTCACATCCTAGCCCCGATATCCACCTAGCTTTCCACAGGTTGCTGCCCCCAGCGCTCTACGTCTATTTCAGCACCGGTTTACAGGATCACGGTATCTTCAAGTTTTTCTTTGAAGGGTCTCTGCCGGTTAAGGTTAAGCCATGAAACCTAGTCCGGGGGATCAGAGCACATTTTTTGCCCACTTTTGTCTTGCTGACTCTGGAAATATATGCTGATCCCAGGGTAGCCCACTTGCCTATCGCCTGGTCTCAGGGGTCCAGAGGCATTAATGTGCAATACACTCCCTCATTCTATTTTTCCTGTATGGGAAAGTAGTGCGTCACCCCAGCCAATATTGGTTCAGAGAATAGTATCTGCGTTATACTTGCCACAGGAGCTTGGGGTCAAGCATTAGGTTATTCTTTCCCCATTGTGGGTTACGCTCTTCGTCGGCCACATGTGGTTTGTACTCTTCAGGGTCAAATTGACCGCAGAGTCTCTAGCCTAGAGACTAAGGGTTCTCCCCTAGTCCTTGGGGACACTCTTTTATCCGGTCTGATGACCTTACAAATACCATGTCAAGAGGGTTGGTGTCTCTTGGACGACAGGTCAAAGTGCTTCGGAAAAGCACTGGTACAGGATGGCAACGCCTACATCTTCTACAGAGTTTCTTGGTTGCATGGTTTGGCATCCGCTAATGCGAGCTTGACCAGCAGGTTGTGGCGTACAGCCGTTCCAGAGCAATCCCGCCCTTAGAGGCAGCTTTGGTATATCCCCAATGTCTCACAGTGTCCCCCCAATGGCAGGGAAGAGAAAATAAGAATTTTACTTACTGTAAAATCCATTTCTCTGACTCCATTGGGGGACATTGCGCACCCTCCCTTGCTCTGAAAGTAGTGCTGGTTTTGGTGCTATTTTCGGTATTGCTTCTCCTTTCTTCCTAGCTTGGTTATACAAAAACTGAGGTCTGAGCTGGAGAGGAGGGGCATAGTAGGGGAAGAGGGACAGGAACAAACAAGTTTATAAGTACCTAAACTTCCAGTCCACCTACTATACCCCAATGCCTCGCAGTGTCCCCCAATGGAGTCAGAGAAATGGATTTTACAGTGAGTAAAAATCTTATTTTTTGATGGTGTATCCTATAAACAGTTTGAATTCAACAACCATCTTGTTCACCTTTATCCACGTGTGACACATATATACTGACTCAGTATCTCACACTTATACACCAGCAGCACTGTTAGTGCTCTGAGGCACCTTTTCTCTTCTAACTTGCTATCTCTTTGAGGAAGGGACTCAGCCCAAGTCCAAGCTGCACGTAAAACACATTCAAGGAAGCGTAAAGACGACCACAACCCAGTAGCAGGTAGAGCTGGGTCTATAGTGCGACAAGTCATTATTACTACAGCTTAATACAACAGATATGCAGTGTTTAAAGCTAATATGTGACCCATTGCAGGAATGAAATAGAACTATAAATAATATAATTATAAATATATATTTATTGTTGGGAAGCAGTGTTCTTAAACCTAAATGACAACTGAATTAGTAGATAAGTCATCCAGATTTAATCCCTGTTTTAATATTTATAAATATCTTGAAATTTAATAATATGTAAATTATTTATGCCATTAACATAACTATGAATCTAGGATAAGAGTCTGTGACTATTAATTTACTTATAATTGATGGTTTTGGGATAGACGTTAAGTAACACAGTAACCCTGAGTAAGTATTTTATTATTTCATCTCCGGTAAATTGTAAAATAGGAGAAAGGAAAAGGATTACTGTATTAGTTTGTAGAATTAAGTATCGTTACACTGGGGCATTTAAACAGAACAACCTCCTGCTCTATGAGCTGATTAATATATTATTCATTATGTTAAATTGTGTGTTGGTCTTCAGTCCGTTTTTACCCTGCTTGGGGAAACACTGTCTGCAGTGGGGGGAGAACTGCACTGCAGATCCAGAGAATGAGAGGTCTCCCATCACACTAAAGGTAATTAGTCTGAAGACACTTACATGTGAGCCCACACAGACACACAACACCTTCTGGGGCATCACACTATTATATAATGTTACTATAATATATTATTCTTCCAAGGATGTATGAATGGCTATTTGTACTATAATCATAATATGTATCTCCTCAAACTTCCAATTACTGTGTCCCAGCAGAATAACACAATATCCCCTCTCCACAGTGTGAGGCTCCTTCTAGATTCAGTGTCGGGGTCCTACAGGGACAGATCTCACTGCAGACATTAGGATCCTATCAATAGGTCTTTCCCCATCATATAAAGTACAGGAGACATTCCAGACTCACCTGGGCAGAAGATGATGATGGATTTGCTGATATCACTGATGTTATTGGTCACATTACAGGTGAGGTTTCCTGAGACAGGAGAGGGAAGGGATATCTGGCTGTAGGTGGAGATGGACCTTCCCTGTAGAGATTTCCCATCGAGGCTCCAGGAATAATAAGGATTTGTCCTATTATCCACCCAGCAGGAAGCCTGAGCGCTACCATCCGGGAGACAGAAGATGTTGGCGGCAACGTGTGACAGGGGAACTGGGGGGAGATACAGAAACAGGTTATTGATCACATACACAGAAATAATGATTATCAGATTAGTCACATGATGCATGGGGTATAGAATGAGGGAGGAGTCAGGAATCTGACGTCCAGGGTTACAGTAAATTACGTTAATAAATGTGTTTTATGTCTTCTCAGCACAGGGCTGAATAACCTGGGGAGATTGAGTTTGCAATAAAATAATGCGGCTCTCCCTCCTAGTGTAAACAGCCCCCTGCTGTCAGCGCTGGGGCTATTCCCAACTTTCATGGGGCGAAATGGAGTTTAGAGTAATAAGTAAAATAGAAAATACTAACACTTTAGTGTGTGGCACTACTGGTCCCAGCAAACCATTAACTGCTTGGGCAGGTTGATCCTTATTATTACTATTATTATCATTATTATTATTATTAACATGTACATATAAAGCATCAGCATTTTCCCTAGCGCTTTACAAGTGGGAACAACACAGTAATAAAAAGACTGCGTATAACAGACAGACAAAGTGGTAAGAGGGCGCTGCTCCCGTATTGTGCTACATATTGCATGTTGGTGCAGTCACATTGCTGATTGTAAGTTTCCTGCCTCTCGCCAGGTCTGTGATTTGGGACATTTGGGAGGAGATTATAGTAAGATGAATACTGGTGGTTACTTCACATATCACTTACTATGTACATGAAGGGTGTAATCCTCTGTGTATAATACTGTTCCTATCGTGTTTCGCACAGTAACTGTATAATCTCCAGCACTCTCTGTGGTGACATTATATAGGGTCAGATTTCCATCCTCAGATATCTCATAATTAGAAACTGACTTATTAACATATTTAGTCACATTACAACGTCTGCTTTTAACCAGAAGGAATCCTGTCGCTGAATTATTCCATTTCCATTCAATTTCATCACATTTCGCCGTGTCCTGATGATCTACAGTCACTTGGTATCTCATGTGTAGGGTAACGCTGGATCCTGGGCGGGTGAAGATCTCTGTATGATCACGTCCTATGGACACAGAGAGAACATGTTACACTGTATTATATTATAGTCACATCTCTATATATAGGTCAGTACGGATCACATAGGACTGTGTATGAGACCTTCATCTGACGTTATTCATATTACACCTCCTCCCATTGTCTATGGGGTCCTGAGGCGTCAGTCAAAGAGAAAGAGAGAGAGAATTGAGGGGTGAGTTCTAAGACAAACAACTTTTGAGTTAATAATTTAGGGCCTGATTCATCAAGGATAAGCAAACGCATCTGCTAAACGGGACTTGAGCTACGTAAAACACCACATACGCAGCGCAAACAGAGCAGATACGGCACTCAAAGTCAACTCAATCTCAAACTCCAACGCAAATATAACAGTTTGCGTCACTCAAAGTATGAAACACAGATGAGTATGCGTTTGCGTACCTTGAGGAATCAGGCCCTTAGTTTTTGAGACTATCTCAGCCCAGATAGAGACATGCTGATTGATTAGAGAGAGATTCATGCTGAGAGCTGACAGAAAACAGTGACAGTATGAGAGTGAGATGATAATATGTTAATGTTCAGCTCTATGTATAAATTCCAGAGCATCTCATTCCCCTATTATACAATGTATTATTACACAGAAACATTGTATCACTATTACCTGATATGTTCTATCTATACATGTGTGATCACCAGACGCACACTGTCAGTGTCATATATGTACAGACACCTCATTATCTGACTTTCATCGGTTATTATCCCAGATAATAATCTGCAGTTATAGAACCGACACTCAGTGGTCACTTTATTAGGTACAGCAAAGGTACCCAAAGCTGCTCTATTGGTCTGAGATGTGGTGACTGTGGGGCCATTGGAGTATAATGACCTCATTGTTATGTTCATGGAACCAGCTAGATATGACGTGTGCTATGTGACATGACGTGTGCTATGTGACATGACGTGTGCTATGTGACATGCCGTGTGCTATGTGACATGCCGTGTGCTATGTGACATTCTGTATGCTATGTGACATGCCGTGTGATATGTGACATGATGTGTGCTATGTGACATGCCGTGTGCTATGTGACATGCCGTGTGCTATGTGACATGGAGCGTTATCCTGCAGGATGTATCCAATAGAGATGGGAAGGCTGGGGACGCACATGGTCAGCAACAATACTCAGGTAGGCTGTGACAATTAAACTATGCTTATTTGGTACAAAGGGGCCTAATGTGTGCCAAGAAAATATTCCCCACACCACCGTCAGCCTGCACCTTTGGCAGGATGTATCCATGGATTCATGTTGTTTATGCCAAATTGTGACCCCACCATCTGCATATTGAGATTCGTCAGACCAGGCAACATTTTTCCTGTCTTCAGCTGTCCAGTTTCGGTGAGCCTCTGCCCAGTGTACCCTCCATTTCCTGTTCTTATCTCACAGTAGTGGAACTCGGTGCAATGCGTTCAGAGATGCTCTTTGGCCTATCACTGTTAACACAATGGTTATTTCAGTTACTATCACCTTCTGTCACCTCTGACCTCTCACAATTAAGACAAAACTGTAGTGAGAAACACAGAAGAAGATCAGTTATTAAAGTATACAGAAAGATGTACAAGTAGTGAGAATCCTGAAAGAATAGAACAAACCCTGTCAGGTAGGTAGAGATGATTTATTAGTATATAAGAATAGTAACAAAAGACTAAAGATTTTGCCCTGTTTATCACAGAGCATAATTGTTATGACCAGATTAGTAGGAAAGTATTGGGACATCTACCTGTGACCAAATCTTCCTAATAAAACCTGATATTGTTGAAAAAAGGCTAAAAATGTGAAAGCCATGTTAGCCCCTAATATGCTTAATTGACAACAATTACCATTAACGTAATGAGGAAAGCACTGGTTGGCTTCTAGTGATATAATAATTGTGCTATATGAACGCGTGATAGTAAAAATAAACAAACGTTACAGGTAATAACAATACGAAAACCTTTGAAATAAGAACATTTTAATATTTATGACATCTTCTGTGATTTACTTGTTAGAATAAATTGTGGATTTAAGTATATCTGAAAAATAAAACAACAATTAAAACTAAGGATATAGGATACAGAAACTTGAGCTATAAAATGGAAACGCACTCTGTCCCCAAGTATTTGTTGGGAAATCACCACTTGGACCCCGTTTTCTAACATTTAAAACCAAAATATGAGAACCAGGAGAAGACTTACATAAGAGGCTCTTCCAATGAGAAAGATTTTGGGTTTTTAATTGAAAACTATTTCCCCTTCTGGCCTCAATGACAACTATGAGATTCATCATCATCATCATCATTGTTTATTTATAATGACCACACATCCCAGAGCCCCTGTCGTTATCATACAGATAAGAACAACATAAAGTACAGCTGAGCAGAATAATACATTTATGGATGTAATTAATGGAACAAACCGCATCACACACAGAAACAATTCAGCATCAGACAAGACAGATAAAACAAGGGCAGCAGACAAGAGACATCGGGCAGAGGGCTCCGCTTACATTGTAGAAAGAGGTTGTGACAGACAATAGAAACAAAGAGAAGATTAAGCTTAACAGAGAGGACATACAGCTCAATGAGGTAGGTCTGGAAACAGGATGTTATAATTGACAATGTTTAGAAACAATGGGTACAGTTACAGTTACATAGTGTATTTTACACATTTCCTCAATCCCATCTGTCATAAACACACAGCCTGTCTCAGATACAGCAATCTGAACCAGATGGCTGTGACTGGAGTTACCTTGGTCACTTACCAATAAATACACCTTTTCTGCCACCACAAAGGATTTACTATAGAGTCCTTACATTCACCAAAACCACTTATTAATATTACACACTTAAATCAATTACACATATAGCATGATCCTCACTTGGCTTCGTAAATTCACAAAGAGTCACGGAGAATATAGTAGATTAAATATATTTAATCCGAAAAATATTTCCAAGTCTTAATTACAAAACAATTAATAGCAAGGCATACAAAATAAGTTGCACAAATAAGTTACAGAAATAAAATTGGACATAAAACCAGAGTCACTAACTTACTAGTTTAAGACTTGGCGTGAGAGGAGTACACTTTGAGAAGGATGGCACACTTCAATCTAGATAATGTAGGTCTCCTCTTTAGAAATGAACAACATTATCAGGTCAGGCAACAGATTTAACTTCTTACACTGCTCTCACCCCCACCTTTGGAATTTAGCTCTTTCAATGTGAGGGCAGGTTGATTCCCAGAATGACACAGGGCTTTCCAAGTGAGTTATCTATCCCTGAGATATATGTCTGGCATCTCAGAGGGCATGATTCTCACCTCTGCTATGCTTGACTGGCCGGACTATGTACACAACTCTGGAGCGTCTCAGAGATGTTATCTGTCTATCCTGGTTACTTTCAAAAGACTCTTGACAGTTGAATAGATCAGACTCATGCCATTTAGCAAAGCCCACTTTGACACTAAATTACAAAGTTACATACAACATACACATTGTCATACATGAAATTTCAAGCTATAAATAAAAATCAATAATTAGGCGTATTAAATAATCATTACACCATCCCTCTAATCTTCCCTGCTCCCTATCACCTAATGCATGCCTAAATCTTGCCCACCACTTTGACCTTTCCCTTTCCTGTGGAAATTTCCATCCCTCCTTCACATATGCCCTCTTCTCCCCCATTCTCAAAAACCCTCTCTCGACCCTATCTCACTGTTGAACTACCGTCCAATCCTCCCTTACACCTCCAAAATTCTTAAGAGGCTTGTTTAAACCTGTTTTACCAACTGCCTCTGTGACACAGATTGATACTGAAGAACCCTCCGCACCAACTCTAATTCAATGTATACCCCAAAACAGTCTCTGTATTTCTTATAACTGGTCTGTAATTATTTCACTGTTGGGTGCACTCAAGTAGTGATGTACATGTACAAAGCAAGAAAAGAAAAAATTAAAAAAAAAGAAAAGTGAAATTTAGATTCAGATTGATTACTGATCTTATCTGCCATTTTTTGAAAATCGTCACTGTGCATGCCCAGAAAAGGGAGATAAGAACGAAAATCTGCTGCGTAAGGTAAGAATTTTTTATGTTAAGATGAAGATCCTTCTTAACTTCACTTAAGAAGTTCTCAGACCACTTAAGAAAAAAGGGTTGGGAATGGGGCGGAGATCGGATGGAGATTGCACTCACTTAAGAAGCGTAGGCATTTACCTATGGATCCGTCGGATAGATAAGAAAATGTCAGGCGCCGTCTCGCTGCTCCGTCGGGACGGCCACCTTCCCCGGTCTCGGCACCTAATGCTCTGGCACCAAGCTGGTCCCACCTAGCTCCAGCTTTGTTCATTTCTCCAGTTAATTCCTCCATTGTTCTACCTCAGTGTTTCCTGACCTGGCCTGTCTGACTACTCCTTCGGATTCTCCTCGTGTACTGTACCTCCAGCTTTCTGACTCGCCTAGTTTGACTACTCTCCTGGATTTTCCCTTGGCTTCATTCGCTGCCAGAACGTTACCGAACCGGCTCACCTGACTACGCCAACGTTAGCAGGTACCCCCTACGTGTATTGTGACAGAAAAAATGCTTACCGTTTATCTTAAATTCATGCTTAATACTTAAGGAAGCTCAGGGTCATGTTTAAGTCCAACAAAACTATAGCAGCAGCACTGAATAACAACACTAAACTGTTGAAAAAACATTGTTTGTTTAAAATACCCCTATTTGTAACTAAATATGCACAACATACATCTTAATACACTTCACTCAGAATTCTTTTTTTAAAATTTTGTATTAATGTTAAACATTAAACAATGTACTGTTTTTTTTTAAAACAACCAAGGTGGATGCACAGTTGTAATAAATTGCAATGTAAAGTGGTTGATGTGTAATATCTAATAGTTAGCCTATACCTTGTATGATATTTTTTTTAAAATGGCTAATGCGCTAGTATGTATAAAAGGCATTACAGTCTAATTTGTTTAAAATATGTAAATAAAAGGTGAGTACATGAACCATTCATTCTCTTCCATAAGGGACACATAGGTGGAAACCCACACTAACATGGGGAGGATATTTAAAGCCCACAGAGATAAGGCCATGACTCAGGATTCAAACTCACTGTTGGAAGGTCGATTGTCTAACCACTAAGCCAACGTCCAGATGAACGAAAAAATATGTGCATTATATAGACTAGAACGAAAAGCTCAACAATACACCATTGCCAGCAGCGCCGAATAAGCCACAACACTAAACTGTTGTAAAACCAAGGTTTGCTTTAAAAACCCATAATCAAAAATAACTATGCACCTGCTCTCTCTCATAACAAACTTTTTTCTTTTTTAATTTTTATTAATGTCAATAATTATACAATGAACTATTTTTCCACTAAATCCATGGTAGATGCACAGTCTTAATAAATTGCAAAGTAAAATCATTGATGTATAATATAATAATAATAGTAATAATAATAATAATAGTTAGACTCTAATTTGTTCGTCATTTTTTGGTGAGTTAGGTGTTGTTTGTTTATATCTGTGGATATTTTCTGGTTGTTTGGATTCACTTTATTTTGAACAGTTGCTTGTCTCTGTTGTAGCGCCACACAAATTTCAACATGCAATCTAGGCATATTCCACAAAATGGGTCAGGAATCAAACTCATGACCCCACTGTTGAAAAGTGGATTGTCTAAACACTAAGGCAACATGCAGATTGAGCGCTACATACATTATATAGACTTGAATAACAAGCACCATGTCTGAAAGTCCTATTAGGTAAAAAAAAATGTGAGCACATAAACCATAAACCAAGCTAATAATGCTCTAAAAAAACATACAGCACAACACAGGCACTCCTGGCAACTTGATTAAGGATAAACAAAAAAAAATTAAACACATTTTCTTGTTCCTCAACAATGAGAGTGTGTCATCTGTAATGTTGTATTGTAAATAAATGTAAATTTGAATTCAATGGCTAATAATTCGCAATCATAAATATACTTACACGATAGAATACTTGGTATAAACAAAGCCAACACCAAAACATATACTAGCGTACTCTTCTATAAGTGACACATTGGTGTAAACCCACAGAAACATGGGGATATACAAAGTCCACACAGATACGGGCATCAGGATTCAAACTCATGACCCTACTGTTGGCAGCTGGATTGTATAACTAATAAGGCATAGTTCAGATAGAAACAAACATACAACACAACACAGGCATTAGTGGCAACCTAAAGTGTTAATGAGCAAAATTAAATCAACAATTGCACACACCTTCTTAATTACCGGCATGAAGAATCATGTTTCTTTTTTAAAAAATGAAAATAAGAATGTCTATGCAAATGCATCTCAGAATAAATCACAATCAGTCATAAATGCAAACATATTTTAATCAGTATAAAATTAAACAACATATATCAGTAAACAGCATTGCATAGACCCAGCAACAGATCTCTACATCTGATACCACAGTGGGCCCATACACCTGCATATACTTGTCTCAGTACAATCCACTATAAAGGACTGCTTCATGCACACTTGAAGTTGGTTTGGAGTCTATAGTGGAGTTTACTGGTGTGGATTTGTATAGTGGATTTTTATTTGTATTAAGAGTTATATTTTCTCTTACTCTTTCATAGACACTTTAAAAGTTTGTATTTGTAAGATATTTTATGTTCTACAATAACAGTGTATCTCTATTTTCATATGTAATGTTGTCAGGCGTCGTCCCCGCACATTCACTCAGTCCCAGGGAAGCACACCTTCTTCCCTGTCAGCCTTGCCATGTCCCGTTGCCTAGCAATGGGACGTATCACTTTCTCCTAGTTCTGGCCGCCGGGCGCATGCGTGATGGAGGCACGGCCTTGTTGCTAGGCAACGAGACGCTGTCGTCGGTCAGCTGCTCTGCTGACTAATCCACTGCCACCAATGAGAACACAGCCTTATCTATTTTAAGTAGAAACTGGCGCCATCCTGGTGCCAGAGTAGCAAGGTCCCTAGGTTCCCTTATGCTCCAGCATTTGTGTGTGCTACCTAACATGCTGACTGACTCCTCGGCTCCTGACTTCAAATAATGTTGAGGCTTGACTGTTAGAGCTTAGCTGACAAAAGACCAAACTAAAGGCTTTCCTTTATGTACTACTAGGCCTTAGCTGAGAGATGTCTGCCTCACCTGAAAAATAATCAGTAATCAACCATAGTCTGTGTTAATCATATATCTGACTCACTATGTGAATGTTCTTTTCTGCCCATGTAAAGTACATAAAGTAGGTGTTGTGTCTGTTTATTGATTTGAAGGCACTGATTTGTCAATATGTTATAATGGAGATACCTTACATTATCTTTCATTTTGAGGATGAGTGAGAAACAGACACCATTTTAATAAATAGTTAAATGTGTATAATTTATTCCAACAGACCTTATGGCCCAGCTGTCAGCTTGAGCACAAAGGAGGTGCGGCCAGGATCATGTCATGGAAGAGGATCAGGACATAAAAGAGTTGCCTTTGTAAGCATGTAAGTATCTATAGTTAACAATGTTAATACTTTTAGGTTATTGGGGGACCTGTGTTACAGTTAAGGCATCAGAAATTGTGGATTTTACAGCTGGAAAGTACAGGTCTGTACAAACTGCACAGTCAAGTAATATTTTATTTCAAAATGGCCTAAGGTTGATCTCTTTTTCTCTAATATTTTAAACAGATAAAGAAGACAGCCATTATGGGTTCCAGCATGACCTGCTTTGCACTACCTCTAACCATGGGATAAAACCAACATTCATGTGTTTGTATTTGTTTTGTGTGTGTTTTTTTATTAAAGGATTTTGTATGTACAGTTTGTTTGTAAAATGTGTTTTCTTGATTATTGAAAAGGTGTTTATGAATAAATATAAATATTGCTAATTTATCAGTACTCATTCTCCTATAACTCTCTGCTGCTTTGGACACTGTTGAACACCCTCTTCTCCTACACATCCTTCCCTCTATTGTCCATCATGACACAGTTCTCTCCTGGTTCACTTCCTACCTCTCTAACCGCTCCTGTAGTGTACCCACCTCTGTACTCACCTCTGTACCCACCTCTGTACTCACCTCTGTACTCACCTCTGTACCCACCTGTGTACTCACCTCTGTACCCACCTCTGTACTCACCTCTGTACCCACCTCTGTACCCACCTCTGTACCCACCTCTGTACCCACCTCTGCCACATTCTCCCTTCCACTCTCACTCTCTAATGAGGTCTCACAAGGCTCCTTTTGTTTTGTAAATGTTGAACTTTAATATTGTACATCTCTTGTCTTGGGGTAGTAATTTGGTCATTTGGCCTCCAATACCACCTCTACGCTGAGGACACACAAATGTACATTGCTTTCCATGACCTCTTTCCTTCAGTACCATCTGTTGTAAACCACCGTCTTTCTGCATTCTCCCCATGGATGTCACAACGGTACCTAAAGCTCAACATGTTCTATACAGAGCTCATTCTTGTCTCTCATGCCAGAGTCACCAAGTGGCCTCTAATCTCACTCACTGTCAATAACACCACTGTACCCTCTGTGTTGCATAAAATTTAATTCCTCAGTTAGTTTGTGAGGGGGATAGGAGGACCAGATTCATGAGGTAAATTATGGCTAAATAAATGTGTCACTTTGAATCTTAGCACAACCATATCACAAAATAATGGTTTTAAATGTATGTCTGTAATTTAAAAAATAAGTAAATTACTGTCTGCTTTTTCAGGTAGAGACCACAAAATGTTACACTTTATTTCTAGACTCACATTTTAGGGGGTATTCGTTGGTGGGGGGAGCTGGAAGAAAAAAAAACAAAAAAAACCCCCGATACTCACGTGATCGCGCAGCGCCGTATCCCGCCTCTCCACTTCTCCATTCACACTGACTGACGGACGTGACATCATCAAGTCACACCCATCAGTCAGTGAGGAGCGCCGCAGCCAGCATGAAAAAAGAAGACAGAAGAGGAGACAGAGGAGAAGAAAAAAGAAAAAAAAGGAAAGAAAGAAGTTGACAAAAGGTAAGTAAAGAAACAGAAAGGCAAGGGGAGGAAAACAGAGAGGGACAGTACTATAAAGAAAGGGGAGAGAGAAACAGAGGAGAAAAAAAGTGGGAAAGAGGAACAGAGGAGAAAAAAAAGTGGGAAAGAGGAACAGAGGAGAAAAAAAAAGGAGAGAGGAACAGAGGAGGAAAAAAAGTGGGAAAGAGGAACAGAGGAGGAAAAAAAGTGGGAAAGAGGAACAAAGGAGGAAAAAAAGTGGGAAAGAGGAACAGAGGAGGAAAAAAAGTGGGAAAGAGGAACAGAGGAGAAAATAAGTGGGAAAGAGGAACAGCGGAGAAAAAAAAAGGAGAGAGGAACAGAGGAGGAAAAAAAGTGGGAAAGAGGAACAGAGGAGGAAAAAAAGTGGGAAAGAGGAACAAAGGAGAAAAAAAAGTAGGAAAGAGGAACAGAGGAGAAAAAAAGGTGGGAAAGAGGAACAGTGGAGGAAAAAAAAGTGGGAGAGAGGCGAAAAAGGGAAAAAGGAGGGAAGGCAGCATGGAGGGCGCAGTGTGAGCATAAGGGGCACAGTGTAGTTGTGAAGAAGGGGCACAGTATTGTGTGTGTGTGATGGCACAGGGGGCTTGTTGCAATGTAGTGAGTGTGAGGTGGATGGTGGCTAATTAATGGGCGCTATTTTGTTTGTAGGGTGATGGTGGGGACTATTAATTTAAGATGGGGGTGGTTTGGGGGCTATTGAATGTTGGGGTGAGTTTAGGGAGAATGAGGTCTATTTATTAAATGTGACTATGAATTATTTAATGGCAGTGATGGTTGCAGGAAATAGGTACTGCTGGCGCTGTTTGCAGGAAGGGAAATTTGAGTCTAGTGATTTTGATGCTAGCCAAGCCCCAACGACGCATTGCCACGCCCCAGAATGTATGACTACAAACAAAAAAAATTTGGGGGCTTACTCGACTATGAGGGGGGCCCCATGAATTTGTTGTACCCAGGCCCTGAATTCCTCTTGGCAGCCCTGCAGACGCCATAGTGACAGCTGCTTTTAGACAGTTACTTGAGGTCTTCTGTCCCTATTACCAAATTCCATCACGACACCATTTTACTAGAAAAGCTTTTCCTCATCTCTTCCAGAAGGTTCGTAAAAATGTAATTATTGCGCTACAAAATACCATTCTACCCACTGTACAGTTAACCACAGATATGTGGACAAGCAGTACTGGACAAACTAAAGATTATATGACTGTGGCAGCCCACTGGACTGGTGATTGGCCTTCATCTGCAGGAACAGCAGCAACATGTACCCAAGTACTTCACATTTGTCAGAGGCAGACTACTAAGTGTATCACCGGCTCCACTAAGAGGCATACAGCTGACAATATGTTACAAAACTAAGAGATGTCAATGCAACATGGCTTATACCACTTGGACTCTCCTCAGGATATGTCATTTCTGATTACGCCACCAATATTGTAAGAGCATTACAGCTGGATGAATTCCACCACATTTCCTGTTTTGCTCACACAATAAACTTGGTGGTGCAGAGCTTTTAAGAAATGACAGGGATGTGCAGGAGATGCTGTCTGTGGCCCGTAAAATATCTGGACATTTCCGGCATTCGGCAACAGCATGTAGGAGATTGAAGCAGCTACAATAGCAATTTAATTTGCCCTGCCACCAACTGAAACAATAGGTGGTGACAAGGTGGAATTCCACCCTGTATATGCTTCTGCGGATGGAGGAACAGCAAAAAGCCATCCACGCTTACTCCACAAGCCATGACATTGGGAAAGGAGGGGGGATGTATTTTACTCAAGCATATGGCAGAATATTTTCCGTGTTGTGCAAGGTTCTGAAACCATCATCATCATCAGCTATTTATATAGCGCCACTAATTCCACAGCGCTGTACAGAGAACTTACTCACATCAGTCCCTGCCCTATAGGAGCTTACAGTCTAAAATCCCTAACAGACAGACAGACAGAGACAGAGACTAGGGTCAATTTTAATAGCAGCCAATTAACCTACTAGTATGTTTTTGGAGTGAGGGAGGAAATCGGAGCGGCCGCAGGAAACCCACGCAAACACAAGGAGAAAATACAAACTCCACACAGATAAGGCCATGGTCGGGAATCAAACTCATGACCCCTGTGCTGTGAGGCAGAAGTGGTTAGCAAGTAGTCACCTGTGAAGTGAGTTGAGACACTGCTGGCTTGAGTCAAGTGATTCCCTTAACTTTTGAAAAAGCAGCTTGAGAAACTGAAGGAGGAGATTAAACAAAGCAATTACACAAAGTATGTCGGACTTGTAGATCAAGTACTTTATTCTCTACGCCAGGATCCAAGAGTTATCAAAATCTTGAAATCAGATCACTACATTTTGTTGACTGTGCTTGATCCTCAGTTTAAGAGCTATGTTTTCTCCTTGTTTCCAACTAACCCAGATCTGAAGAGATGCAAGGAGCTCCTAGTGAGCAAGATGACAGCTCAAGTGTTACGTGACAGGATGGCGTCTCCTCTACAGTTTCTCACTCAACTGCTGCTATGAAAAAACTTAGCTTTCACAAGGCACCCAGGGATGATGCAGATGACTCAGCACCAAATTTTGACATCTGGTCTGGTCTAAAAGATTTGACCAAAAAACGTGACACCTCTGCCGTAACTCCACCTGATCCTACTATCAACATCCAAAGGATGGTGGAGGATTATTTTCACGACAGCATAGAAATAGACACATCATACAGTCCCTTTACATACTGAAAGAGAAAAATGGAATTTGGAGACCCATGTACCAACTCTCCAGTGTCTACTTGGAAAGAGTTTTCAGCATAGTCGGGAACCTTGTCAGCGATCAGCGTAGGAGGCTACTTCCTCAAAATTTGGAAAAGACAATGTTCATAAAAATGAACTTCAATTTCCATGATGAAGGCCTTTCCCGCCAATTACATAAAAACACTGAGACTTCTGTATTAGTGGATTCCAGCGGTGATGAATTAAAAATGTGTGAGGATGATGTACAAACTGATGAGGGTGAGGTTGATGCTGAGGATGATGACAACAACATCTTGCCACAGTAGAGTTCATTAACAGCACCTTTGGTGGCTTAAGCCCATTGTTGCCTTGTTTTGTGGGGGCCCAAACAAACCAAGCACTTCAGCCACAAGAAGTGGCACTTTTGTGGCTTAAGTGCTTGATTTGTTAAAGTGTGCATGTCCTTTCTAAGATCCAACATAAGGGTGGCTGGGAGGGCCCAAGGACAATTCCATATTGCACCACTTTTTATTTCAGCTACCGCTGTGTGCCAATGTTACCTACATGTGCTATATATTGTTGTGTGCTTATCAAAAATCGTAGACACCCATTGATGATGCAGATGACTCAGCACAACATTTTGACATCTGGTCTTGTCTACTGTAAAAGAATTGACCAGAATTAGTGACACCTCTGCTGTAACTCTACATCCAAAGAATGGTGGAGGATTATTTTAATTTTTTTTTGAACGGTATAAAGACAACAGTTTTATTAACAAAGAACAACATTGCTTGCAGAAGTAATGTAAGCATGGATGTCTAAATAGACGTGTATATTTATTACCTTCCACTGTGCTGCTGTTTCATCAAGTGTATGTAATCTGCATTTTACATCAAAGGTACCTAACTATATTATAATTTTAAGAATGAAAACACTGTATGGTTATGTCTGCACAGATTATAGAAAGCAGCCACCTATTAGCCTACATACATTCCACCCAAGTATGCAAAAACATGAAAAATACACCATATGAAAAACAGGCACGGCACTAACAAATGGGATGTAATAATCACTGGAACTTCTAAAGTAGGCATGAAGAAATAATCTTTAAACCCTCTCATACACCACTGGTGTGTGGATCTATTAAGTTGGCTCCCGATCGTGTATGAGAGGGTTTCAAGATTATTTCTTCGTGCCTATATTTATCCTGAACGGGGTAAGAGTTCAACCTCACAGAGGTTGTGTATTGCTGTTTGTTTTACATGAGGAAAGAGAAAAGTTTTATGTTTTTATTTTTTATTGGTTGTTATTAAAAATATCTTTCCTGGGGTAACGCACTATCGTTGGCATCTGTTCTTCCATTTTAGGCACTGATTGCAAGGTTGCATATCAAGAGGACAGACGCGATATAACAGGAGAGGTGCTCCAGCGTGTCCCTAAGTGAATACGGCAACTTTTTGAGATTATTTTCTCATAGATGTGGACTCTAAGTGGGTATTAGCAATTCATGTGGTGTTCCAGTAACCATAAGACCACATACATTGATACTTACCGGTACATGGCGTTCACTTCTTACTCAATAGATTACACTATGATGTGCTTTTGTCTGTGATTTTTCTTCTATGTATGAAACTTCATCAAAAAAAAAATCTGCTGGTATATTCCTCTGAAATCGAATGTTTGGAGGAGTGAGAGGATGTTCCATTTAATGTACCCCGAGGTCTCAACATTCAACATTTTTTATCATTACCCCTAAGGAGATTATAATTATTGAGTCTGAGACTTATGGACTATATACTGTGATACAGTTACATTAAGGTTCAATCATTTACTTTAGAAGTTCCAGTGATTATTTCATCCCATTCCCTGTTTTCCATATTGTGTATTTTTTATATTATAATTTTAAATAGAGAAGAAAGAGAAAGAAAAGACACTGATTTGATCTGGTGCCCTCTTAAAATCCCAAAATTCTAACAAATAGGTTTGAGAGATCAAAATATCATTGTTAAAACGTAACTTTTATTAGAATTAAATAAAATAATAAAGGACTAATGTATTGTATAAAAACAGCAAAATATAAGTGACATATGTGAAAATAAAATATAAAAAGGTTGTGTGTGACTGATTCTCTGATTAATAAATAGGTTGATATATATAAATAATAATAGAGGGAAAGACTGACAGTATAAAGTCTTTTATCAACCCCTAAATAATGTAGTAAAATATCCAAAACATATTCAGCTGGAGTGTTCAATCCCCTTGTTATTACAATTGTAACTATATTAGGGGTATATTTAAGAAATAACGGTATTGCACTATCATGCACTTACCATGTAAATTAGTCCACGATGTCTCCTACTCAAATCTATTAAAGGTGCATCGCAGCAGATATGGTGGATATATGGTGGATATATGGTGGATATCTGCTGCTTTGCATTCCTCTTCGTTTTACTACAGTATGGTGACTGAAAACAAAAATAAAATTGCAAGGCGCTGCAATTTACCCTTATATTACAACATGTGCCGCAGCTCTTTGGAGACAGAATCTGAAACTGTCAGAAATACAAATACATATAGCAGAAATGTAAGAGCGCAAAGCAACAAGTGTAATGATAGTAATCAATTTATTAATAAAAAATATTCAAATGGATTAATAACAGAATAAAATATATAACCAATATAATGATATCAATATTGATATAATCACTGACAGCTGTTAATTCATAGACTTAAACCAAGTCAAACAGAATCAGGATGGATGGCCAAAAAAGTTGATATAATATGATACCATATATGGAAAAAATACACAGCCGTGCAAATGTCCATACCGCGGACTGAAGAAATTATATTATTGTTGATGTTCAAATCCTCAAAAGGGCTCAATCAATATTAGATATAAGAGAACCTGTGTCAGTGTCCAGATATTGCATATAATAGGCACCGATGAATATCAAACAGGTACTTAGCTTCTCTTCGTGAGCCGATGGATTCCAAACTTCTACAGTCAGTCCTGATCCAAAATTTCCGGTAGGATACAAATGGCAACCTGAAGTGCGCCGTTGGTAGCAAATAATCCAAATCAGCGTGGAGGTGGTAAACTGGCCAGCACCCGATGGATTACTCTATGAGTATCAGCCCTAACGCGTTTCTCGGCGTCCTGACACTTCGTAAGTGTACACTTACCTCTGAAGAAGCGGCAGGACGCCGAGAAACGTTTACCCGATAGTATCATGCTGGAGCTAATACAGCTCAGAGCAGAGGTACATACAGCAAGAACCCCCAGAGCCGAAGGAGATAAATGACCTTTTCGACTGCAGCACAACAATAAAATTCCCAGTTGTATATAACATGTGCCTGGATGACTCAATCCCTTCTACAGTTTATGCGCCCAGGAGGACCACTTACTATGAAAGACAAGCTTATTGCGGAACTAGACAGAATTACAAAACTTGGGGTCATTGCCCCCATTAAATAATGGGTCTCAGTCTTGCCAGCTACAGCAAAAAAATGTTATAGTGAGGATTTGCACCTAAACAGGGCTATTTTAAGACCTCACCATCCTATGAGAGCGATAGAGCAAGTGATTGCAGATATGCCTGACACGTAGATATTCAGCATATTATATGCAAAGAGGAGATTCAAGCAGATACCATTGGATGAGGAGTCATCAAATCTAACCCCGTTCATATCCCTGCAGGGATGCATGCCCTGTGGAATCTCAACAGGCAGTGAAGTCTTTCAGAGGGGCATGGAACAGTTATTTGCTGGTCTGGGGTTCTTGAAAGGATGAGGACAATCAGCCTAAAATAGAACCCTGACAAATGCAGATTCAGAGTTAAAGAGATTCTATAAATGGGCCACTTGCTAACTGAAAAACTATGACCTTGGCAGAAGCAATCCATCACCCTTTGGGGACAAACTTGATCACTAGCACTTTCTTTGACTGAACTACAGTGAAGGCATTGCACCACTTTGCCAGCTTCTCCACTAAGGTGCAGAGCAGTGTTGGCAGGAGCGCCAGGATGCTGAATTTGACAATCTGAAGGTAATACTGACTACAGCCCTGTTACTCCAGTACTTCAACGTACACCAACCAATAGTACTGACTGCAGATGGTTCTCAACACAGACCAGGGGGTAAATGTATCAAGCTGAGAGTTTTCCGGCAGGTTTGAAAACTGGAGATGTTGCTTATAGCAACCAATCAGATTCTAGCTGTCATTTCATAGAAAGTACTAAATAAATGATAGCTAGAATCTGATTGGTTTCTCAAACTCGCCGGAAAATTCTCAGCTTGATACATTTACCCCCAGGTGCGGTCTGTTAACACCACAACAAACTGGTGACTTTTGCTTCCAGAGCCCTAACAGAGACAGAATCACGCTATGCACAAATCAAAAGGAATTGCAAGTATTACTTTGTGTACGCAGAAGTTCTACAATTATATCTTCATCCACTCTGTGGCAGTAGAAAGAGACCACTGACCACTTATCACTACCCTAAAAAAAGCCATTGCACACAGCATCATCACACATTGAAAGAATTATGCTGCTGCTCCCATGATACAACATGAATGTCATATAAAAACATGTCAAGGAAGTGTATGTCGTAAATGCGCTCTCACATGTATTTCTGCTTCATACTGAGCATGCTGACCCTATAGAGAAATATGCAGGGCCATCTTTTCCATTGGGCACGATGGGCAGCTGCCCGGGGGCCCCACCGGCAAGGGGGCCCCATAGGCACGGCTCTTAATGAGAATAAATAATCCTGCAAAAGAAAAAAACCTGCAAAAAAAACCTACAAGGGTCACTGAGCAAGTACATCTATCTATCTCTATCTCTATATATCTATATCTATATCTATATCTATATCTAGGGGCCCCGGTGCACTGCTTTGCCCGGGGGCCCATAATGTTGTTAAGATGGCCCTGGGAATATGGCATCATAACTTTTCAAGTGCTCTCTTTGAGGAAAATTAAGAAACTGAGATATGAAACACTAACTAATGATCTGTTCCTCTGTCACATATTGTTATGAATAGTTAGCTGAAATCAAAAAGAATTGCAATGATACTGGAATACTCCTGCAAGGTCAAAGGTTCATCATGACATAATCTGTCCAAAAGTATTACATCCAGCAACTTCATCAAGAGCATCCTGGCAGCGAGGCCATGAATAGGAGAGCAACAGTCTGGACATCTATCTACGGTCACATTTACCTGCTCTGCACCCTTTAATGCTCTCAAATCTCACCTCAAGCAAAGACCCACTGCACTTGCATGAGATCCCTGGTATGCCATGGGCGCTCACTGCCGCAGACATTTCTGAATGGAAAGGGAAAGAACACCTGGTACAACTATGTTCAGGATGGTTTGAATTTGACTACTTACCAAACCTCAGCAGTACAACATTTATTACAAAACTCAAGTAACACTTTGAGGTTTATGGCATCCCACAACAACTCATGACTGACAATGCTATGCAATCCATGAGCAGAGAATCATGCCTGTCACTAGCAGCCTGTTATATCCCCAATACAATGGCCTAGCAGAGGGCAGTGTGCTCCACCAAACACGTATTGGAGAAATGTTTATGTGCTGACACAGACATATATGCAGCGCTCCTTCACTTATGAAACTGGCCAAGAGATGGACTTTATCACCAGCACAATGCCTGCTATCAGAGCACACCCTGACAATGATCACCATGATCAGGTCTGAACTCCAACCCAGTAGGGACATATCAACCAAGAGTAGAAACCAGATATAAGCAATGCTAACCAACAAAGCATGACAAGGAAAGGCTTGGTGAGACCGTGCAAATGCAGAGGATTGAAGTTGAGAAGTCGACAGTCAAAATGTCAACAGTAAAACTGTCTATAACTTTGTCGACTTTTCATACCCAATCTGAATGCAGACCAGGTACCATCTGGCCACTTTACAAGGGAGGCTACACAACCAAACAGCTATGAGATACAAACCGATAACAACACATATGTGCAGAACAGATGCCATCTCTTACAAGTACCACTCCAGCCCATACACCAGTGGTAATTAAACCACCAGTTAACCTTACAGCACAGCAGTCATTGGCAGAAGAACTGAATACCCCACCTTTAGAGTGTGAAGTGTTTCTGGGTCCACTTGGACTCATGGGTGGAACTGTGGATCATGAACCATCACAAACACATGTTGTCATCACCAGGTCTGGAAGGGGATCCAAATCCCAAGTTCCAAGACTTCGTAGCTTAGTAGTATTTTGTTGCCGCACTGTGGAATGTTTTCTTTGAGAAGGAGGATGTAGAGTTATACATCCCATGATGCACTGCAGCGGTCTGCAGGAAACTCTGGTTGGTGTGACTCAGTTAGTTCCTGTATGTCAGCCATCTTGTAGACCACCCAGAAAATATAGAGGATGGAGAAAAGATAATCCTTTCACCACGACAAGTGTTGTCCAACGGTATTGTTGTTATACATAGAGTACTTGCTGTATAGGGTATGAAGTCATATCTTGTATTTTACTAAAAGTATGAATAATTATGTGTGAGGTGTTTTGTACTTATAGCTGTGCAGCGACGCAGTTCACTTAAATGTAATTTATTGTATGTTTTTTGTTCCATAATACAAAATAAAAATACTTTTTCAATTAAGAAATAAGCCCCTCTGAATGAGATGTTACTCTATGTAAGGGAGGGGCACAATTACATAATGCTGCAGGAGGGACAAATGATTACATGGGGATAATGATAACAGGGAGGATAATGATAACGATGGAATGGGGTGATGATGAGAGAGGAGGGAAACAGCGTAATGCGGGAAGAGAATGACTATGGCAGGAGGCAAAGACATTTATGAGTGGAGAACAGGATTTTGGGAAAAGGGTGATGACAAAGGGGCCAGATGCACAATGGGGCTGATAATGGCTTCAGTTCCCCACTACCACCCAAAGAGGGAAATGTTTTCATTCACCTCTACTGAATGGCTGCAGAAAAGATACATATCGATGCAGAAATAAGGAATTCTATTCCATCTCACCTCTTTGTCTGTTTTACCCAGTTTGTTTATTAGTTTACTATGTTTGTCCCCAATTGTAAAGCGCTACGGAATATGTTGGCGCTATATAAATAAATGATGATGATGATGATGACATAGGGACAAAACTTTCCAGGGATATATCTCTAAAACCTGGAACTAGAAAAGAGGGACAGCTGTAAATAAAAACAAAAATGAAAAAAACAACAGAACTATGCTGGGTAATTTATCAAAATTCAGCACAATCACTATTATCACTGTAACACTGAATAAAGCTTTGTACACTCAGCACTATCACTATCATGTACAGACCCAGATCATGTAACACTGAATAAAGCTTTGTACACTCAGCGCTATCACTATTATGTACAGACCCAGATCATGTAACACTGAATAAAGCTTTACACACTCAGCACTATCACTATTATGTACAGACCCAGATCACTGTAACACTGAATAAAGCTTTGTACACTCAGCACTATCACTATAATGTACAGACCCAGATCACTGTAACACTGAATAAAGCTTTGTACACTCAGCGCTATCACTAATATATACAGAACCAGATCATGTAACACTGAATAAAGCTTTGCACACCCAGCACTATCACTATTATGTACAGACCCAGATCACTGTAACACTGAATAAAGCTTTGCACACCCAGCACTATCACTATTATGTACAGACCCAGATCACTGTAACACTGAATAAGGTTTTGCACACTCAGCACTATCACTATTATTCACAGACCCAGATCACTGTAACACTGAATAAAGCTTTGCACACTCAGCACTATCACTATTATGTACAGACCCAGATCATGTAACACTGAATAAAGCTTTACACACTCACCACTATCACTATTATGTACAGACCCAGATCATGTAACACTGAATAAAGCTTTACACACTCAGCACTATCACTATAATGTACAGACCCAGATCACTGTCACACTGAATAAAGCTTTACACACTCAGCACCATCACTATAATGTACAGACCCAGATCACTGTCACACTGAATAAAGCTTTGTACACTCAGCACTATCACTATTATGCACAGAACCAGATCATGTAACACTGAATAAAGCTTTGCACACCCAGCACTATCACTATTATGTACAGACCCAGATCATGTAACACTGAATAAAGCTTTACACACTCACCACTATCACTATTATGTACAGACCCAGATCATGTAACACTGAATAAAGCTTTACACACTCACCACTATCACTATTATGTACAGACCCAGATCATGTAACACTGAATAAAGCTTTACACACCCAGCACTATCACTATTATGTACAGACCCAGATCATGTAACACTGAATAAAGCTTTACACACTCACCACTATCACTATTATGTACAGACCCAGATCATGTAACACTGAATAAAGCTTTACACACTCACCACTATCACTATTATGTACAGACCCAGATCATGTAACACTGAATAAAGCTTTACACACTCAGCACTATCACTATTATGTACAGACCCAGATCACTGTCACACCGAATAAAGCTTTACACACCCAGCACTATCACTATTATGTACAGACCCAGATCATTAAACACTGAATAAAGCTTTACACACTCAGCACTATCACTATTATGTACAGACCCAGATCCCTGTCACACTGAATAAAGCTTTACACACTCAGCACCATCACTATTATATACAGACCCAGATCATGTAACACTGAATAAAGCTTTACACACTCACCACTATCACTATTATGTACAGACCCAGATCATGTAAGACTGAATAAAGCGTTGTACACTCAGCACTATCACTATTATGCACAGAACCACATCACTGTAACACTGAATAAAGCTTTACACACTCAGCACTATCACTATTATGTACAGACCCAGATCACTGTCACACTGAATAAGGCTTTGTACACTCAGCACTATCACTATAATGTACAGACCCAGATCACTGTCACACTGAATAAAGCTTTACACACTCAGCACCTTCACTATAATGTACAGACCCAGATCACTGTCACACTGAATAAAGCTTTGTACACTCAGCACTATCACTATTATGCACAGAACCAGATCATGTAACACTGAATAAAGCTTTGCACACCCAGCACTATCACTATTATGTACAGACCCAGATCATGTAACACTGAATAAAGCTTTACACACTCACCACTATCACTATTATGTACAGAACCAGATCATGTAACACTGAATAAAGCTTTACACACTCACCACTATCACTATTATGTACAGACCCAGATCATGTAACACTGAATAAAGCTTTACACACTCAGCACTATCACTATTATGTACAGACCCAGATCACTGTCACACTGAATAAAGCTTTACACACCCAGCACTATCACTATTATGTACAGAACCAGATCACTGTAACACTGAATAAAGCTTTGCACACCCAGCACTATCACTATTATGTACAGACCCAGATCATGTAACACTGAATAAAGCTTTACACACTCATCACTATCACTATTATGTACAGACCCAGATCATGTAACACTGAATAAAGCTTTACACACTCACCACTATCACTATTATGTACAGACCCAGATCATGTAACACTGAATAAAGCTTTACACACTCAGCACTATCACCATTATGTACAGACCCAGATCACTGTCACACTGAATAAAGCTTTACACACCCAGCACTATCACTATTATGTACAGACCCAGATCATGTAACACTGAATAAAGCTTTACACACTCAGCACTATCACTATTATGTACAGACCCAGATCACTGTCACACTGAATAAAGCTTTACACACCCAGCACTATCACTATTATGTACAGACCCAGATCATGTAACACTGAATAAAGCTTTACACACTCAGCACTATCACTATTATGTACAGACCCAGATCACTGTCACACTGAATAAAGCTTTACACAACCAGCACTATCACTATTATGTACAGAACCAGATCACTGTAACACTGAATAAAGCTTTGCACACCCAGCACTATCACTATTATGTACAGACCCAGATCATGTAACACTGAATAAAGCTTTACACACTCATCACTATCACTATTATGTACAGACCCAGATCATGTAACACTGAATAAAGCTTTACACACTCACCACTATCACTATTATGTACAGACCCAGATCATGTAACACTGAATAAAGCTTTACACACTCAGCACTATCACCATTATGTACAGACCCAGATCACTGTCACACTGAATAAAGCTTTACACACCCAGCACTATCACTATTATGTACAGACCCAGATCATGTAACACTGAATAAAGCTTTACACACTCAGCACTATCACTATTATGTACAGACCCAGATCACTGTCACACTGAATAAAGCTTTACACACCCAGCACTATCACTATTATGTACAGACCCAGATCACTGTCACACTGAATAAAGCTTTACACACCCAGCACTATCACTATTATGTACAGAACCAGATCACTGTAACACTGAATAAAGCTTTGCACACCCAGCACTATCACTATTATGTACAGACCCAGATCATGTAACACTGAATAAAGCTTTACACACTCATCACTATCACTATTATGTACAGACCCAGATCATGTAACACTGAATAAAGCTTTACACACTCACCACTATCACTATTATGTACAGACCCAGATCATGTAACACTGAATAAAGCTTTACACACTCAGCACTATCACCATTATGTACAGACCCAGATCACTGTCACACTGAATAAAGCTTTACACACCCAGCACTATCACTATTATGTACAGACCCAGATCATGTAACACTGAATAAAGCTTTACACACTCAGCACTATCACTATTATGTACAGACCCAGATCACTGTCACACTGAATAAAGCTTTACACACCCAGCACTATCACTATTATGTACAGACCCAGATCATGTAACACTGAATAAAGCTTTACACACTCAGCACTATCACTATTATGTACAGACCCAGATCACTGTCACACTGAATAAAGCTTTACACACCCAGCACTATCACTATTATGTACAGACCCAGATCATGTAACACTGAATAAAGCTTTACACACTCAGCACTATCACTATTATGTACAGACCCAGATCACTGTCACACTGAATAAAGCTTTACACACCCAGCACTATCACTATTATGTACAGAACCACATCACTGTAACACTGAATAAAGCTTTGCACACCCAGCACTATCACTATTATGTACAGACCCAGATCATGTAACACTGAATAAAGCTTTACACACTCATCACTATCACTATTATGTACAGACCCAGATCATGTAACACTGAATAAAGCTTTCCACACTCACCACTATCACTATTATGTACAGACCCAGATCATGTAACACTGAATAAAGCTTTACACACTCAGCACTATCACCATTATGTACAGACCCAGATCACTGTCACACTGAATAAAGCTTTACACACCCAGCACTATCACTATTATGTACAGACCCAGATCATGTAACACTGAATAAAGCTTTACACACTCAGCACTATCACTATTATGTACAGACCCAGATCACTGTCACACTGAATAAAGCTTTACACACCCAGCACTATCACTATTATGTACAGACCCAGATCCCTGTCACACTGAATAAAGCTTTACACACTCAGCACCATCACTATTATGTACAGACCCAGATCATGTAACACTGAATAAAGCTTTACACAATCACCACTATCACTATTATGTACAGACCCAGATCATGTAAGACTGAATAAAGCTTTGTATACTCAGCACTATCACTATTATGCACAGAACCAGATCACTGTAACACTGAATAAAGCTTTACACACTCAGCACTATCACTATTATGTACAGACCCAGATCACTGTAACAATGAATAAAGCTTTGTACACTCAGCACTATCACTATTATGTACAGACCCAGATCACTGTAACACTGAATAAAGCTTTACACCTTCACCACTATCACTATTATGTACAGACCCAGATCACTGTAACACTGAATAAAGCTTTGCACACTCACCACTATCTTTATTATGTACAGACCCAGATCACTGTAACACTGAATAAAGCTTTGCACACCCAGCACTATCACTATTATGTACAGACCCAGATCATGTAACACTGAATAAAGCTTTACACACTCACCACTATCACTATTATGTACAGACCCAGATCACTGTAACACTGAATAAAGCTTTACACACTCAGCACTATCACTATTATGTACAGAACCAGATCACTGTAACACTGAATAAAGCTTTGCACACCCAGCACTATCACTATTATGTACAGACCCAGATCATGTAACACTGAATAAAGCTTTACACACTCACCACTATCACTATTATGTACAGACCCAGATCACTGTCACACTGAATAAGGCTTTGTACACTCAGCACTATCACTATAATGTACAGACCCAGATCACTGTCACACTGAATAAAGCTTTACACACTCAGCACCATCACTATAATGTACAGTCCCAGATCACTGTCACACTGAATAAAGCTTTGCACACCCAGCACTATCACTATTATGTACAGACCCAGATCATGTAACACTGAATAAAGCTTTACACACTCACCACTATCACTATTATGTACAGACCCAGATCCCTGTCACACTGAATAAAGCTTTGCACACTCACCACTATCACTATTATGTACAGACCCAGATCATGTAACACTGAATAAAGCTTTACACACTCAGCACTATCACTATTATGTACAGACCCAGATCACTGTCACACTGAATAAAGCTTTACACACCCAGCACTATCACTATTATGTACAGACCCAGATCCCTGTCACACTGAATAAAGCTTTACACACTCAGCACCATCACTATTATGTACAGACCCAGATCATGTAACACTGAATAAAGCTTTACACACTCACCACTATCACTATTATGTACAGACCCAGATCATGTAACACTGAATAAAGCTTTACACACTCAGCACTATCACTATTATGCACAGAACCAGATCACTGTAACACTGAATAAAGCTTTGCACACCCAGCACTATCACTATTATGTACAGACCCAGATCATGTAACACTGAATAAAGCTTTACACCTTCACCACTATCTTTATTATGTACGGACCCAGATCACTGTAACACTGAATAAAGCTTTGAACACTCAGCACTATCACTATTATGTACAGACCCAGATCACTGTATAAAGCTTTACACCTTCACCACTATCACTATTATGTACAGACCCAGATCACTGTAACACTGAATAAAGATTTGTACACTCAGCGCTATCACTATTATGTACAGACCCAGATCACTGTAACACTGAATAAAGATTTGTACACTCAGCGCTATCACTATTATGTAAAGACCCAGATCACTGTAACACTGAATAAAGATTTGTACACTCAGCACTATCACTATTATGTACAGACCCAGATCACTGTAACACTGAATAAAGATTTGTACACTCAGCGCTATCACTATTATGTACAGAACCAGATCACTGTAACTGTGGACTCATAGAATAATAGCATCTGTCTGTCTGTCTGACACTCAGGGTTGGAGGAAACTGCTGGAGATTAATAGAACCCAAAGACTGATCATTACTGGATGACACTGCTGGGTTCTCCCTACATAGTCCCTTATACAGTCCTATGTCTCTCACTGTATTACATCACGTACCTTGTCCCAGGGACAGCAGGACACACAGGAGGAGGACGCAGAGAGACCACATATTCCTCAATGAAGTTCTCAGGAAGTGAAAAGAGAAGTTGAGAAGAGAGAACTGAGAGGCGTAAGGAGATCTCTGCACTAGAGAAGTTTAATTTCCTGGTCCTATAGTTTTACACACACAGGACATGATGCAGAGTTGGACGTATGTCAGATTGCATGAAATTGCTCTGTGTATGTTTAGAAAGTGAATACATGCACAAAAACAAGCTTGCCCCTACCGGACACTTGTGACTCCATGTAACTGGAGTGGTGGGATGGGGTGAGGTGGAGCATTTTAACATTGGCCGAGTACAGTAAAGGCATTTATGCAACTGTGTCTCATGCAGACCTGCAGAGAGACCCATAGACGCCTGTTAGGAAGCGCAGGTTTTGCATCTCCTATAGGGCAGGTGCAGATACTTACTGATAATGATGACTTGTCGTAAACCCGCCGCATATGTTGTGGAGTCGGACTCATTTTGAGAAATAAATGGCTCTGCATATGAGTGGAAATACACTGTTTTTCAGTGCATTTTTTTTGCATAAAATGTATTCACATTTTGCAACCATTCCGCATCAGTCCCATAAAGATCATTTATGGTGAGAAAAATGTCCCTTGTAACTTAGTGCCCACCGTGCTCCTCAATCTTTGCCCAAATTCTGAGGATAAGCATAGGAGACCAGAGGAACCTGTGCTGTGTATTTTTCCTTAGTGTGTCCCTGGCTCCAGCTGGGTCAGCTCTAGATAATTCAGCTTCTGGCTTTGAAGTTCTACTGAATCTCTAGTGCAAGATCTGATATAGAGAAGAGAATGGTGACATGTGAGAGGTAGGAGCAGGACCAGCACGACTTCTACAGACATGGCCGCCTGACCGCTCACAGTTGTAGGACTGGTGCCACCATTATGGTCCAGGATAGTTCACAATGTCATCAGTACACTGATCATTCCAGGGTGTATCTGGAGGACAAACTGCTCTCCATATGAGGTGAACTCAGCTCAACCAGAGCAAGAACCCCCATTCAGAATTGCCTATTTACCCTGACACTGCCCCTTATTGGATGATTCCTTCTGCCATACAATAATTCAGTCATGAGGAAACCTCTATTCCTCTATTATTGGTGCCAGAAAGAGAAGTCTACACAATCAGCCCCACCATGGATGTGTCCAGACTCCTAGCAAGATCCAGAACAGAATCTCTGGGACCAGAACTGGAGGGCAGGGAGTCCAGGCACGTGACCACTTTTAAGCAAGAACATCTGGGTAAACAGAGCATGGCTTTGTGGGCCAAGATGACTGTGCATGTATAGTTGAAGAACTTTGGGTTGGAGGGTATCAGGTTCCTCTTAGTTACACAGAAGAAATTGTCCTGAAAATGATATAATATGTCAGGGAGCCTGATTGTCCTTTATCCATCTGACGTATATTAAGACCCCACACTGAGCGAGTTTTACTCTCACAGAATATAACGTGGTGACTATTCCTATTTATAAATATAAAAACTTGTACATACATGAAGCGCTCAAAGTGGTTTACATAGAGTCAGTAGGACTTGATAATTTATGGACCGTTGAAGTAGCCAACGCGTTTCTTCTCCTCCTGGAGACTTTTTCAAGGCCAAAAGGTATATGGGAGTTGGTGGTGTGAAGCATGTTTTGGGGGATATTCATTCCTACTTTCACCGTTGACCATTAGGAGGTCTTCAGTCTGATCTTGGGATAACTCTGGGACCTTTTACTGAATGTTGATATATTCATTTTGAATTTATTACACTATATACTGTTTCTCATTTTACATGTTCTCTGATGTACCTGTGATATTATGAGTGAGGACATCCATACATCTGTATGTAAACCATCCTGAGCGCTTCATGGATGTACAAGTTTTATATTTGTATTTACTTTTGGATTTAGTGGAATCCTGTTTGTAGGTACACAGTAGCTCGGAGATAGCGCTATATTTGTTTTGTATTTTTTGTTTTATTCCTATTTATAGTTATAGACACTTGTATCTTCTTCTATGTCTCTGCGTCTTCTGAGAAATGAGGATTATGTTATATCAGGTTCCCACATCTCTAGGGAAGTGGTTACATGTTGGAGGACAGAACTTCCTCTTTCTGTTGTGCAGATAATATAATACGTTCAGTTCACATATAACTTGTACATTGACTGACTCTCTGACATGTCCCCGAGTATGTACAGTATAGAGAGTGAGAATGTCAGACCACTGGAAATGCACAAATACCTAAATCTACCTGAGCATCCAGGAGGAGAACCTCAGTATCAGTAACTGCAGAAGGTGATGGCAGCGTTGCTATCAGTATCATCAGAATACCACCTTTACCAAGTGAAGATGGTGCAAACTATAGGCCATGTCTCAGAGTCCCCTGTCTGCAGATATGTGTATTACATGGGATCACATATACACAACACGACAACATATAAACAAACAGTTACTGTCACAAAATATTCTATTCACCTTTTCCCTTTTTAAGGTGGGTATCAGGTATTTTCCTCAAATCTCTTCTAAAATAACAAACATGATAAGTCTGGGGACCCCACTCGTCCCTCTGTATTGTGCATATTAATGAGCCTGAGGAGTAAATGATCATTTCATTCATCACATATGCTGCAAAAATAAAACATAATATAATATAAATGGGACAATGTTTGTTAAGTGAGAAATGTAAGTAGGTCTTTTGCCCTTATGTACTGTATTATTCAACTGAGGAAGCTCCTACTGACCAGCCCCAATGCAGTTCCTGTTTAGCTCTGCTTGTCCGTGGTCCAAGTCCCTAATCTGCCTGTTGGGAGTCATATCTCATGGAAAGACAGAGTGAAACCCAGGTGAGAGGATGGTGTGGTATACTGGTACAATGACTGTGGGGACTGGGTCACCTCAGCAGGGATGTAGAGAGTTCCTCAGTGCTGTCTTTCCGACTGGGCATGATGGGCAGGTGCCCGGGGCCAAGCAGAAAAGTGGGCCCGAGCCAGGACTTCTGTAAAAAATATAAAAAAATAAACTAAAATAAAAACTTACTTTTTGCGGTCAGGTCAGGTGACGATCCGGCTCCCTCCCTGGTCTCCTTTTCCGTATTGCGCTCACAGTGAATGTTGGGCGTGATGATGTCTTCACGCCCGACATTCATATATATATTGTAACAAAAGGATAAAGGAGGCATTTAGATGGCAATATGCAGAGAAAGCAGGCAAGTAAAGTAAAACATTTGTGCAGCAATGCACCTAGATTGAATGTAAAGACCTATGTGTAACAAACAATAGTCTAAGTTTGGTTAACTTACATGCAGAGAAATCCTTCCTCTCAGCAAACAGACAGGGTGGGTCTCTTTAGTGCAAACAGAGTCAGTGATGGGGCGTTTCCTTTTAAAGAGGAGGTGGGTGTGTCACCTGTTCATCAAGCTAAGGCTGTGGGAGGAGTATCGGGTATAAAAGCTTGTTTGTATCATTTGTGCACTGAGATCAACGCTGGGGAAGCTGGCTGGTCTTGAGAGAGCTGAGCTATGTCTAGCTAGCGTTTAGGGTCTCCAAGTATTGCTGTGAAATCTGTACGGTGTCAAAACAATTACCATCCTGACAATAAAACTACATAAAAAGGAAGAAGTTGTACGTGTGTGCTTCAGCAGTAGCGGGCTCTTGCCACAAGTGGTGTCAGGAGAGGGATACTCCGGGAAGCAAGTTTCCGCTACCCATCCGGCGCAGACCTCAGCATGGAGGAAGTACTGAGAACCCTCGTGAATGTGGCCGCTGCGCAGCAACAGCAGGAAGCTCAGATGCTACAAGTCTCCGAGGCACAGGTGGAAAACACAAGGCTCTTAAGAAAAGAGTTAAGCCAGGTGAGACATGACAGAAATGAACCTCTTGGTCCTGTTCTCCAGAAAATGTCGCCAGATGATGACATACAGGCATATCTGGTGTCCTTTGAGAGACTTGCAAAAAGGGCAAAATAGCCTCCTAAAGATTGAGCTGAGAGGCTGGCGCCATATCTGGCTGGTGAAGCTCAGCGAGCTTATATGGATCTAGATGAGGACCGGGCCTCTGATTATTTGTGCCTAAAGTCTGAGATATTGGCTCGCATTGGAGTTTCTGGGCCAGGCCGGGCCCAGCGCTATCACCAATGGCGCTATGATAAAGAAAAAACGGTCAGAGCGCAAGTAGCTGAGCTTTCTAAAATTTTTAAAAAATGGCTGCAGCCTGAGGAGAATTCGCCTTCTCGGATTATTGAAGTTCTGGCGATAGATCACTGCATCCGGGGGCTGAACCGTGATTTGCAAAGGTGGGTGCTGCAATCAGACCCACAAACTTATGAAGAGCTTGCCACCATGGTAGAAAGGTTTTGTGCGCTACAGCAAATGACTAAAGAACCTGCATTTGTGCCAAAGCCGCTGCCACGCCAAAAGCCAGGTTTGACAATTCTTGCCACAGGGCCCAATGGCAAAACTGCTACGGACAGAGGGCCAAGTCAAAGCTGTCTGATCTGAAGTGTTTTGAACGTGGTGAGCCAGGCCACTTTAAGGCAGAGTGTCCTAACCTACAGGAACCCATGGACTGTTCCGTGGCACATATTGGGCCTGCATTTCCAAGCTGTTTTACCATGAGTCCCACATCAGGAAGTCCTTGTTTGTTCCGGGTGACTGTGCTAATCAACCAGAACCTTGTTCTGGCCTTGGTTGACTCGGGGAGTGAACTCTCATTGGTTTCCAGCTCTGCCTTACCCGAAACCATAACTTCTCGGTTGCCCAAGGTGAAGGTTCTTTGCGTACATGGCACGACAGAGAAGTATGAAAGAACAATACTACCAGTCACACTCAAAGACAAAACTGTTATGGTGGTAGCTGCCATAGCACCTAAACTCCCATATCCTCTCATTTTGGGGCTAGACTTCCCACTGTTTAATGATGTCCTCGGTGAGTGGATCCGGCCGGACATGCCGGCAACTGATGCAACGGTCGGAAGCCCGGTCTTAAAGGAACCGCCTAAAGATTCACAACATCTGGACATCGATCTTTGGGAACCGCCAAACCGGAATGCCACCCTGGGAGTCACAGCAGGAGTTCCACAAAAGCATCCACCTGCGGGGAAACATGGACAGTCCAAACTAGCATTGGTCGGTGATGTCGCAGATGAGCCCACCCTGCCTGTCAGTGGGGATACGGACTGGTCCGCAATACCAATTTTGTTTCCTCTGCAGGACTTTGCTCGAGACCAACTTAATGATGCCACTTTGGAACATGCCTTTAAAAGTGTGACTGAGGTAAATGGGGTAGCGAAAGCTGCCCAGCCTGCAGAAGGTATACCATATTTTATTGTTAAAAATAATTTCCTGTATAGAGTTGCTAATGTGCAGGGGGAAAAAGTAGAACAATTAATGGTTCCTCAGGTCCATGTAACCCTAGTGTTAAAAGCAGCACACACACATGTCTGTGGGGGACACCTAGGGGATGATAAAACACGGGAACGAGTTCTGCTTAGGTTTCCTGGCCCGGGGTACACATGGCAGTGAAAAAGTATTGCCGGTCCTGTCCCATTTGTCAGAGAACCTGTCCCAAACCCATGTACAGGGCACCTCTCATTCCAATACCAATAGTACAAGTTCAATTTGAATGGATAGCTATGGACCTTGTGGGGCCACTGGAAAAATCCGCACGTGGGCACCAATATATACTAGTGGTGCTTGACTATGCAACCAGGTATCCAGAGGCAATTCCCCTACGAAACATAAAGTCCAGCACCATAGCTAGAGAACTTGTATTGATGTTTACACGCTTGGGAATACCCAAAGAAATTCTCACAGATCAGGGTACTCCATTTATGTCTAAACTGATGAAGGACATGTGCCAGTTGCTAGGGGTTACGGCGCTTCACACCTCTGTATACCATCCACAAACAGACGGCTTGGTGGAACGCTTTAACCGCACATTAAAGCACATGCTCAGGAAAGCAGTGGTTCAAGAGAAAAAAGATTGGGACACTCTTATTCCCTATTTGATGTTTGCCATCCGTGAGGTACCTCAGGCTTCAACAGGGTTTAGTCCCTTTGAGTTATTGTTTGGGAGACAGCCCAGGGGTATCTTGGATATGTTAAAAGAAGGGTGGGAGCAGCAAGGTCCCAGGGAGCCAAATCTGGTACAATTTGTGTCCCAAATGTATGAGAGGCTAGGAAAGATAGGGCCCATTGTGCAGCAACATGTAAAAGAGGCTCAGGAACGACAGAGAAAAAGTTATGATAAAAGTGCTGTTGTTCGATCTTTCAAGCCTGGGGACAAGGTCCTAGTCCTGGTTCCCACCCAGGAAAGCAAACTTTTCGCCCATTGGCAGGTTCCATAAGAAGTTCTAGAGGCTGTCGGTCCTGTCAATTACAGAGTCCGCCAGTTAGGTAGGAGAAGCGAGGAGCAAATATATCATGTTAACCTCCTTAAACCTTGGCATGATGAGGAAACCTCTCCTCAGTTAGTGAGTACTGCCATTGAAAAGTCTGAAGTGCCCATAGAGCCAGCCTTGTCCATTCAGCAGAGACAACAGACTGAAGAAATGATTCGCCGGAACAGGGATGTCTTCTCTTCCATTCCTGGGCGCACTACCTTAATCAAACACGACATTGTCACTGCGCCAGGAGTCATTGTAAAGCAGAAGCCGTATCGTATTCCCGAAACCAGACGGGTGGACGTGAGAAAGGAGGTAGAGAAGATGCTCCAGTTAGATGTGATTGAAGAGTCCACTAGTGAGTGGAATAGTCCCATTGTGCTTGTCCTGAAACCCGATGAGACAATTAGGTTCTGCAATGACTTTAGGCGCCTAAACAGTATGTCGCAGTTTGATGCCTATCCGATGCCACGTGTGGATGAACTAGTGGAAAATCTTGCTGGTAGCAATTATTTGACAACCCTTGATCTAACAAAGGGTTATTGGCAATTTCCCCTGACTTCCACGGCCAAGCCAAAGACTGCATTTTCCACCCCTGATGGTCTCTATCAATATAAAGTCCTACCCTTTGGGTTGCATGGGGCACCTGCCACCTTCCAAAGGGCCATGAATAAATTGCTACGACCTCACACAGCTTATGCAGCCGCTTACCTGGACGATATAATGATTTATACCCCAGACTGGGGATCACATTTAGCCAAAGTTGAGGCGGTCTTAGCTTTATTAAGGTCAGCAGGGTTAACAGCTGACCCAGAGAAATGTGCCATAGCCATGAGAGAAGCCAAATATTTGGGGTACGTTGTTGGTCGAGGGCGTGTAAAACCCCAGCTAGATAAAGTGGAGGCAGTCAAAAATTGGGCAAGACAAGAAAAAAAAGTCGCAGTTAAGAACCTTTTTAGGCTTAGTCGGTTACTACAGGCGGTTTGTAAGCCACTTCGCCACTAGAGCTGCTCCACTAACGGACATGTTAAAAAAAAGTTGTCCAGATAGATTAACCTGGTCTGACTCTGCAGAAACCGCCTGGTCTGATCTTCGGTTAGCTCTTTGTTCCTCCCCAGTGCTACAAGCACCAGATTTTACCCGGAGGTTCTTCCTCCAAACTGATGCTTCTGGTGTTGGCTTAGGTGCAGTCTTGTCACAGGAGAAGAATGGAGTAGAAAATCCTGTCCTGTACCGTAGTCGTAAGTTGCTTCCAAGGGAACAAAAATATGCCACTGTGGAGAAAGATTGTCTCGCCATAAAATGGGCTACAGAAGCTCTGCGCTATTATCTTTTAGGCAGAGAGTTCACCTTAATAACAGACCATGCACCATTGAGATGGATGCAGAACAACCGGGAGGTAAATGCCAAGGTAACCCGCTGGTTCTTGGCACTGCAACCTTTCAAGTTCTCAGTAGAACATAGACCTGGAATTCTACACAAAAATGCAGATGCGTTGTCACGAAAATATGCGCTTCTCGCAAAGTCCGCGTCCCCCTACTTAGAGACGCTAGGGGGAGGGATATGTAACAAAAGGAGGCATTTAGATGGCAATATGCAGAGAAAGCAGGCAAGTAAAGTAAAACATTTGTGCAGCAATGCACCTAGATTGAATGTAAAGACCTATGTGTAACAAACAATAGTTTAAGTTTGGTTAACTTACATGCAGAGAAATCCTTCCTCTCAGCAAACAGACAGGGTGGGTGTCTTTAGTGCAAACAGAGCCAGTGATGGGGCGTTTCCTTTGAAAGAGAAGGTGGGTGTGTCACCTGTCCATCAAGCTAAGGCTGGGGGAGGAGTATCAGGTATAAAAGCTTGTTTGTATCATTTGTGCACAGAGATCAACGCTGGCGAAGCTGGCTGGTCTTGAGAGAGCTGAGCTATGTCTAGCTAGCGTTTAGGGTCTCCAAGTATTGCTGTGAAATCTGTACGGTGTCAAAACATTTACCATCCTGACAATAAAACTACATAAAAAGAAAGAAGTTGTTCGCGTGTGCTTCTGCAGTAGCGGGCTCTTGCCACAATATATATATATATATATATATATATATATATATATACATATATGTGTGTGTAAAAAAAGTGATTTTATATATATATATATATATATATATATATATATATATATATACATACACACATACATATATATATATATCTATAATATAAATGTCTAGTGGCGTGTGTTAGTCTGTCTGTGTGTGTATGTGTGTGTGTGTGGAAAAAATAAAACCAAGCTGCAGCGCCACCTGCTGGGCGGAGTTATACACTGACCTACTAAATTCTTAGTGTGTGTGGAAAAAAAAATTCAGAAAGGGCTGAAATTTGGTATTTAGCCAGTGGGATAAGATGTATACAGGGCCAGCTAACTAACAGCTATCCTTAGCCCTGTCCCTCTCTGCACTAAAATGATAGAACTTTAGTCAGATGAGATAAACACTTTGGCCTCCTGAGTGACAGCTATCATCATCATCATCATCATCATCAACATTTATTTATATAACGCCAGCAAATTCCGTAGCACTTTGCGATTGGGAGCAAACATTAATGAAACAATACTGGGTAATACAGACGGACAGAGAGGTAAGAGAACCCTGCTCACAAGCTTACAGTCTATAGGACAATAGGAGTTAGATACACAAGGGCATGTGCTACATCATATTGCACAATGGACCAGCTAGAACGCAAAGGTAAAAGTATTGTGTGCTGTGTGTGTTGCAGTGTTGGTCAGAGGGTTGTTGTCTTGCGTTAGCAGTGTAGAGGATGGTAATAGCGTAATCTAGGGAGATTAAGATGGTGGCTGAGAAATATTATAACCTTGTCTGGAGAGGGGTTTTCAGTGAACGCTCTGATTTTCTCCCACACTCCAAAAAAACATACTAGTAGGTTAATTGCTATTTAATTAACCTTAGTCTCATACGGTCTGTGTGTGTGTGTGTGTGTGTGTGTGTGTGTGTGTTAGGGAAATTAGACTGTAAGCTCCTATGGCACAGGGACTGATGTGAGTGAGTTCTCTGTATAGCGCTGCAGAATTAGTGGTGCTATATAAATAGCTGATGATGATGATGACGGGCAGCATTATGGCACAAATTTCTATTCAGTCAGATCTACCTTACTCATATCATAATAAGCACTTATAGTATTACAAGGTGTTTGAAAGTTTGACTCTTGGCTCCCAGTGAATACTTTATCCAACGATAATTGCATAATAAATAAATAGATGAAGGTGCATCTCTAATATATATATTTTTTTGGAGGGGGGGTGCATTCTGCAAAATTGTATTAAAATGGAACCAATCACATTCAAAGGAAACTAAGCAGCAGATAAATAAGAATAATTCTCACTGGCCTAGTTATCACATAGGTGCTGAGTATAGTGTTCTTCTCAGTATATCCAGCAGTTAAAACGGAAGATATATAGTGAATTAAAGGTCATATCTGTATACAGTGTGTTCCTGTAATACTAACGCGCTTCCCAACTTCTATAGTGTGGCTTCAGCAGAGAGAAAGTCTATACAGGATTTCTATACCTCTGAAAGCCATTGATAAGTCTGATCAGGTTAATTACTTTTTAAAAAAATTGGTATAAACACAACAAATATTTTCATGGTATAAAAGTTTATATTACCAAAAGGTCCAAAGGGTTTTTTATGTTGTCCAAATAATTATAAACAGAATTGCAGTATAAACAATACTATATAAGTAAAATCCAGTTGTGATGAAAAGTGGCTCATCAGTGAGCTGAGTATAAAACGTAATAATTACAAATATCTTATACAATGTTTGGCCGCAAAAGCCCAGTCGTAATATTACAGCTATAGGGACAGTCAGGGGGAGCTGGCACAAATTTTAGCCCGAGGGGCAAGACTGGACTCAGCAGCCAATTAGAACATTTTAAAGCAAAATGCAAGAGCCCCAGTGATCCAGCCCAAGGTTTCCCACTATAGGACCGGCCCGGGGGACAGTTACACCCCCCCCCCCCCCCCGCCAACCCAGCCCTCCCCCCCAGCCCAGCCCAGCCCCCCCCCCCCCCCCGGCCAGCCCAGCCCCATCCCCCCCCCCCCCCCCCAGCCCAGCCTGACCCTGGGAACAGTGATCCAGCCCAATGTTCCCACTATAGGACCGGCCCGGGAGACAGTTACACCCCCCCTCCCCCCCACCCCCCCCCCCCCGCCAGCCCAGCCCCCCCCCCCCCCCCCAGCCCAGCCTGACCCTGGAAACAGTGATGCAATGAACTAAAATATTTAGTTGTAAGACCACAGATATCTTGGTGCAATATAATAATTTTATATATTATATATAGAGAGAACTTTATTGGTATATAAACCAACATATTACTGTTCAAACCAGCTTTATCTCACTTTGAAATGTATTTGCTAATCCTATGGACAGTTATATATAAAACATGGAAGCAGAGGTATTACCTTAAAGAGAGATGTCATCATAGCATATCTTTATCGAATACCAGTAGCCATCAATGTTGTCTAATTTAAGAAAAGAGGTGACAGCTTAAGTAGCAGAATTTGATTTGACATGAATGTGATCTGGGGGTAAATGTATGAATCTCCGGATTCTTCAACTCCGGCGAGTTCAGCGTCTTCGGCGATTACATTTAAAGCGGCGCTGCCTTGTAAAGGGAAACTTCCATTTACAAGGCAGCGCCGCTTCACCTCTCTTAGCCTCCAGGCTTCCTGACCTTAGCAGAGAGCATCAGACTAAGGTTCCTGCAGTAATGATGTCACACTTGTGTCTCGCAGGTTGCTGGACACTCACTGACTAAATGATATGGTGGAACTGTACAACATAAGAGAATTAAAAAATGTCTCTTGATCCATTGAAATGTGGTTTTTGGTCCTATTGTGGGTTTGTTTTGGGATCCAATCAACTTATACTTTGATGTATAATAGTATATGACTATATTATTATAATTATCTGTCCCCTTACTCATTCCTTGATAGTATTGTATAATCATTATCTTATTCATCCCTGGATTGTATTACTGAATTTTGAGTTTCAGTTCTAATTAATATCTGGTAATTTATCTTATTTGATCCAGTTTTTTGATACGCTGGAGACTCTTTTAAATTTTATTTTTATTTTTAAACGCAGTTCTCAAGGGCTACCAACAGGTCATGTCTTCAGGATTTCAGGATGTAATCATGCACAGGTGAGTTAATCTATTTGGCTGGGTCAGTAATTATCCCATTGTTTCTACAGACAGAGATCCACAGACACAGGTCCTGTTGGTGGCCCTTGAGCACTGAGTTTGGACACTTCTGTACTAAACAGATGATCACAGAAAAGAATGATTGGGATGATTGCCTGCAGTTACTTTTTCTGCCACTAGATGGCAGATTTTTTTCTTTCACCCAAAGCTCTCAATAGAGAAAAAGCAAATCACACATTACAGTAGCTGTATTTAAAACAAAGTAATATTTAATGTCTACAAAATGTTTCAGATTTTACAATGCACAATAAGTAAATTACACTTTAATATACATATCTGTAGATAACAAAAATAGCATAATAAAAAGTGACAATTACAAATAAAGTTACAGGCACTGATTAATTCTTGCAAAACAGCTCTATTGTTTTTACTTATGTGAGATGAAGGCCTTAGAAGTGTAGATATACACAACTGACACTGTTTTATACGTTTCCAGATGGCTGGATATATCTTTTTTATTTACTTGGGATGATCGCGTTTTAAGTTTAGATATTTACACCTGTGTTCTATATGTTTATATGTACATGTAATGTAATAACATCCTGATGTATGTATTGCATGTAAAAAATAAAGGGCAAAATATGATTATATGATTAACACGTGTTAATGTATTTCATTTTTTTTAATCTGTGCGTTCTGATGGGACTTCATATATATATATATATATTCCAATTAGGCAGAGCATATTTATACCCATATTCAGCTAGAAATATTTCTTCAGATCCTCCTGTAGGTCAGTGTGGACGTACCTGTGTGCAGTGTCTGACCAGTGTTATAAAATGAAAACTGAGTTCACTTTGCATTGATTAATCAGGTTCTTAGTGATTAAAGAACAACTAGACCCATCAAGACTCCATCAATGTACCCAGCATCCTATTCCTGTGATCTCTCATGTATCTGACCTTGATATATCCCAGACCACCGCGTTGACCACTCCCCACATATCAGCCCTTGATATATCCCAGACCACCGCGTTGACCACTCCCCACATATCAGCCCTTGGTTATATTCCTGACCACCGTTGTGTCCATTGAGGTCCGTGGGATCGTTATTTGTGTACCAGACGCTGCCCATTCCTCAGATCACTGTTATTTGCTACCCGAGGACCAGGTTCCCACTTTGCACATTAACCAATTTTTATCCACCTATAAATCATATCCAGCTGGGATTTAACCATTGTTCACTCACTAGCTGAGTACCAGATTCCAGCTTGAGAATTAAACCCCTGCTTATTTACTACCTGTTTACCATACCCAGCTTGTGACCATTACTCACTAACTACCTGCACACTACATTATACCCTCAGCTGGAGCCAGCAAAGGACCTCCGATACACTAAGCCCCCTACATCCAGAAAAGGACCCCTGATACAATAAGCCCTTTACATCCAGTAAGGACCTCTGATACACTAAGCCCCCTACATCCATAAAAGGACCCCCTATACATGAATCCCCCTACATCCAGCCAAGGACCTCCGATACACTAAGCCCCATACATCCAGAAAAGGACCCCTGATACACTAAGCCTCCTACATCCAGCAAAAGACCTCCGATACACTAAGCACCCTACATCCAGCAAAAGACCTCCGATACACTAAGCACCCTACATCCAGCAAACGACCTCTGATACACTAAGCCCCATACATCCAGCAAAGAACCCCCTATACACTAAGCCCCCTACATCCAGCAAAGGACCTCCAATACACTAAGCACCCTACATCAACCAATGGACCTCCGATAGACTAAGATACCTACTTCCAGCAAAGGACCTCTGATATACTAAGCCCCCTACATCCAGAAAAAGACCTCCGATACACTAAGCCCACTACATCCAGCAATGGACCCCCAATACACTAAGCCCCATACACCCAGCAAAGGACCCCCGATACACTAAGCCCTCTACATCCATCAAAGGACCTCCGATACACTAAGCCCTCTTTATCCAGCAAAGGACCTCCGATACACTAAGCCCCCTACATCCAGCAAAGAACCCCTAATACACTAAGCGTCCTACATCCAGCAAAAGAACTCTGATACACTAAGCCCCATAAATCCAGCAAAGGACCCCTGATACACGAAGATTCCTACATCCAGCAAAGGACCCCCGATACACTAAGCCCTCTACGTCCATCAAAGGACCCCCGATACATGAAGCTCCCTACACTACCGATACACTAAGTCCCCTTCATCCAGCAAAGGACCTCCGATACACTAAGCCCTCTACATCCAGCAATAGACCCCCGATACACTAAGCCCCCTACATCCAGCAAAGAACCCCTAATACACTAAGCGTCCTACATCCAGCAAAAGAACTCTGATACACTAAGCCCCATAAATCCAGCAAAGGACCCCTGATACACGAAGATTCCTACATCCAGCAAAGGACCCCCGATACACTAAGCCCTCTACGTCCATCAAAGGACCCCCGATACATGAAGCTCCCTACACTACCGATACACTAAGTCCCCTTCATCCAGCAAAGGACCTCCGATACACTAAGCCCTCTACATCCAGCAATAGACCCCCGATACACTAAGCCCCCTACATCCAGCAAAGGACCCCTGATACACGAAGACTCCTACATCCAGCAAAGGACCTCCGATACACTAAGCCCTATACATCCAGCAAAGGACCCCTGATACACTAAGCCCCATATATCCAGCAATGGACCCCCGATACACTAAGCCCCCTACATCCAGGAAAGGACCCATGATACACGAAGCCCCCTACATCCAGCAAAGAACCCCCGATACACTAAGCCCCCTCCATCCAGCAAAGGACCCCCTATACATGAAGCCCCCTACATCCAGCAAAGGACCTCTGATACACTAAGCCCCCTACATCCAGCACAGGACCCCCGATACACTTAGCCCACTCCATCCAGCAAAGGACCCCTGATACACTAAGCCCCCTACATCTAGCAAAGAACCCCTGATACACTAAGCCCCCTACATCCAGCACAGGACCCCTGATACACTAAGCCCCCTACATCCAGCAAAGGACCCCTGATACACTAAGCCCCCTACATCTAGCAAAGAACCCCTGATACACTAAGCCCCCTACATCTAGAAAAGAACCCCTGATACACTAAGCCCCCTACATCCAGCAAAGGACCTCCGATACACTTAGCTCCCTACATCCAGCAAAGGACCCAGATAAACTAAGCCCCTTATATCCACCAAAGGACCCCTGATACACTAAGCCACCTACAGCCAGCAAAGGACCCCCGATACACTATGCCCTCTACATCTAGCAAAGGACCTCCGATACACTACGCCCCCTTCATTCAGCAAAGGGCCCCCAATACACTAAGCCTCCTACATCTACCAAAGGTCATCCGATACGCTAAGCTCCCTACTTCCAGCAAAGAACCCGTGATACACTAAGCCTCCTACTTCCAGCAATGGACCCCTGATACACTATGCCCCCTAAATCCAGCAAAGGACCCCCGATACACTATGCCCTCTACATCTAGCAAAGGACCTCTGATTCACTACTCCCCCTTCATCCAACAAAGGGCCCCCAATACATTAAGCCTCCTACATCTACCAAAGGTCCTCCGAAACACTAAGCCTCCAACACCCAGCAAAGGACCAGTGATTCACTAAGCCCCATTATCAGACGCCGTCCCCGCGGCCCGCTCCCCGGGGACGGTCGTCCTTCTCTGATGGAGCGCATCGTTGCTAGGCCTCTGCGCATGTGCGCCTGTTGCCTAGCAATGGGACGTGCTTCCCCCGATTCCTGCCGGCGGTCCCCCGCTTCCTGTCGGACCCCAGTGACTAAGGGCATACGCCCTTACTGTACACTGACTATGGGCATTTGCCCATTCCCCTCCCCGTTCTGCCCCTGACATCATAAGCTGTAGTAAGGTTCCTTTACACAGCTATATACATAGCCTGAGACAGGGGACCCTGAGATGTGGCCTTTTATCAGCACCATCCTCACTATGTAAAGATAGTATTCTGCAGTTACTGATAGCGACGCTGCCCTCACCTTCTGCAGTTACTGATAGCGACGCTGCCCTCACCTTCTGCAGTTACTGATAGCGACGCTGCCGTCACCTTCTGCAGGTACTGATAGCGATGTTGCCGTCACCTTCTGCAGTTACTGATAGCGACGCTGCCGTCACCTTCTGCAGTTACTGATAGCGACGCTGCCGTCACCTTCTGCAGATACTGATAGCGATGCTGCCGTCACCTTCTGCAGTTACTGATAGCGATGCTGCCATCACCTTCTGCAGTTACTGATACTGAGGTTCTCCTCTTGGATGCTCAGGTAGATTTAAGTATTTGCACATTTCCAGGGGTCTCTCACATACTGTACATACTCGGGGACATGTCAGGGATTCACTCAATGTACAAATTACATATTGACTGAAAGTTTTCTGTACAGAAAGAGGAAGAGCTGCCCTTCAACATATAACCACTTCCCTAAAGATGTGGGCACCTGGTGTAACGCAACGTTTCCATGTGTCTTGTCACGCGGAGACAAGTGAGAAGATACAAATGTCTCTATGTTCAGGATCTATATTTGCCCGCTGTGTTTCTATAGCTATAAATAGGAATAGTCACCATGTAACATTCCGTAAGAGTAAAACTGGTGTCTGTGTCGCTAAGTGTTGGGCTTAATATACAACCAATATTGGGGGATTGTTATATATTTGTGTTGGGAAATGTTTTTGATAATTTATTTGAATATTTATGTCAGGATTGTATTTAATGTATATATGTTTTCTTAAAGGTGGCCAGGTGGGTTATGGGTAAGGATCGGGTGGGATCTGCTTCCCAGATGATGGGGCTATAGCTGTCTTCCTTCCCCCCTCCTTTCTCTACAGGAAGTCCTGATCAGCTGGAAGCTAGCTCTGGCTGAAAAAGCTTATAAGGGATTAATACTGGGAGTGTCACTTAATCAACCTGGTGTAGTTTCTTAATTACCTGAGAATGTCCCCATTGCCTCAGCTTGTAGCCAGCTAGACAGTTTGGAGTCAAACCAGCAGGCGGTCCAGGGGGTACATTGGTAAGGTAAAGCTCTCTAACAGTCCTTATGACAGCTAAAAAAATACCTACCCCAACAGGAGGTGACCGTTTTATGCTAGTGAGCAAAAGAGAAGACTTTTGGATCTTCTCCCTGGAAACGTTGTCTCTCAAAGGCCTTAATGACTCAATTGAATTGAATGGGATATATTGAATCTGGGGTTAGTTTCATTTAGCTGTAGTAATCAATTAGTAATTATATGCATATATTATATATTTTTATACCTTATATAATTTCATAGGTTTAAAATTATTTATATTACTCTTTTTATTTCAATTGTTTTATATTTTTTTAGAAAGGATTTATTTTAATTATAATATTGGATTTAATGTAGATTGTTTTTATTTATTGGTTCAATTTGAAAGGACCATTAAGAAGTTTTATTGTGGCTGATAATACAAGATATGATAGGATTTTTACCTAGAATGTTATAAATGGAACTGACAGCTCAGTGAGTTAGAGATTGAGTTCCGATATGTATGGCGTTTTTTGAGAGGATTTGTTATTCATTATTTTTTACTGTATTTTTTACTTTATTTATTGTTATATAGAAGGTATTTAGTATTTTATTAAAATGGAATCCACAACTTGCACGTATGATTCATTCTTTAAAAACAGCACTTGTGAGTAGTTCTGTCACTCACCGGACTGTGAGTGCTTCTTCCCGGACTATTAGGAACCGTGGACGTCCTCTATCCTGAGGGACTGCGCATGCGCAGCCCTTTCCAAACCTTCAGTGTATGTTCCTTTAACTTAATTGGCAGATCAGGCAACCTCCCTATATTAAGCACCTGTGGTCAACACCACGTTGCCTGATCTTGGAGTCTCATTCCCCATGAGTCTCTGAAGGTGTTCCTGTGTTTCCTTGTTTATTCAGCCCTGCTGATTCCTGTGGTTTCCAAACCACTTCTACCTCTGTGGTTTCCAAACCACTTCTGCTACTGTGGTTCCCATACCACTTCTACCATCTACTGAATCATCGTGACTGTGAGCTGATTCCTATCCGCTGCCTCCGTGCACTACAGTCTTCTAATCACTTCAACTCTACCATGTATCATTGGGACTGTTAGCTGATGCCTATCCGCTGCCTCCGTGCATTACAGGCTTCAACCACATCCACTCACCTGTTCATGATTGTGACTGCCAGCTGATTCCTATCCGCTGCCTCCGTGCACTACAGGCTTCAACCTGCAACTCGTCTGTGTTTCATCATCGTGACTGCTAGCTGATTCCTATCCGCTGCCTCCGTGCACTACAGTCTTCAACCTGCAACTCGTCTGTGTTTCATCATCGTGACTGCTAGCTGATTCCTATCCGCTGCCTCCGTGCACTACAGTCTTCAACCTGCAACCCGTCTGTGTTTCATCGTGACTGTTTGGCTGATTCCTATCCGCTGCCTCTGTGCGCTTCAGTCTTCAGTTCTTGTCAACGCTCCCGTGTTTCCTTGAGTCTGCCTCCACTATTGCTACCCGCTATTCTCCGTGATCAACAGTGCCTGTTCAACTCTGCTCTCCCGTGTCCCATCGTTACTGCACCTGCTGGTTGCTATTGGCTACCTCCGTGTTCCCGCAGAGACCCGCTGCTGCTACTCCTCAGCACTACTCATCCATCTACTGCTGATCCGCTCTCCACGCTTTCCTGTGTTCCCTGCTGGTCTACCTTCCCGTGCGCTGCACCTACTAGACCACCGCTTCACCCATCCAGGGACTTCGCATCCTGCCGGCCTCCTGCCGTTCAGGTATCTCTGCACTCCTGTCTGACTGCCTCCTGAACCACGGTATGCATACTTCTCATTGACTGTACTGTGTATTGCATACCTTGCTGGACTGTGTTGGTTCTCCTCTGGAGTGTGCTATCCGCTGAGTCTATTGCCATCATTGACTGTGTTATCTTATGCTGGACTACTTCAAGAGACTTTCTATATTGGCAGTATTGTTCAGTCATTTATACATTTATATTGTGCATATTACTGTGGATCAAAGTCAAGGTGCCCGCGTATATATTGTGTTGCAGTCTCTCCCCGTGCACCTCCTCACATATATATTCAGTAGTACAACTTGCTAGTGGCAGACCACTGACTCCTGTTTACAGTTTCACCTGTTCCAGTATCCTCTCACATAGCAGTGGTACAACTTGCTAACGCAGACCACTGACTCCCCGGATACCTCCACTTGGATTCCATTCCTTCACTCAGACAGCGGTACAACTTGCTATCCGCAGACCGCTGACTCTCATCACCTCCTCGTTTCTGTTGGACATTCCTCCTCACTATAGCAGTGGTACAACTTGCTACCGCAGACCACTGACTACCTTCACGTGTCCTTTGTCCATACAGTTCCTCGTGTATTACTACCTCCATATTGCCAGTGCTGCTAGTCATAGACTTTCCTGAGCATCTCATCATCTGCTATTTCCTGTTCCGTGATCACCCTGCTACCAGAGTACCATATTACCACCTATACTGCTCTGGTAAGCCTATCACCTGGTGATCCCTGGGTAAAGACTCCTAGTGCCCGTGACAGTAAGATCAGGCCATGACAGACCCAGATACGGAACCTACTGCTAAAGAGATGCTGCAGCATCTGGTCAGCCGTGTGGAGCAACAGGATGCTCGCCAACAGCTGTTACTTCAATGTTACCAATCGTTAACCTCCCAAGGAACATCTGGACAGACTGTTACAGCTAGTATTGAAGCTCCTGTGCTTTCCTCCGTTTCCCCAGTGCCATCCCAGGTGTCTACAGCTCCTACGCTTCACCTGCCTACTCCGTCAAAATATGACGGGGACCCCAAAACTTGTAGAGGTTTCCTTAACCAATGTTCAGTCCATTTTGAACTCCAACCTCAAAATTTTTCTACCCATCGTTCCAGAGTGGCCTATCTTATCTCATTGTTTTCTGGACAAGCCCTGGCTTGGGCCTCCCCTCTGTGGGAAAGAAACGATCCAATTCTACAAGATAGTGCCAAATTCATTTCCACGTTCCGAAGTGTGTTCGATGAACCAGGTCGTGTGACCTCCGCTGCTTCCAGCATTCTTCGTTTGCGACAAGGCTCCCATACAGTAGGACAGTATGTCATTCAATTTAGGATCTTAGCCTCTGAACTTCAGTGGAATACTGAAGCATTAGTTGCCGCCTTCTGGCAGGGGCTCTCCGATAAAATTAAAGATGCACTGACTACCCAAGAGCTTCCTTCGTCACTAGAAGATTTGATCTCTCTTTGCCATCGTGTAGACATGAGATTTCGTGAAAGAGAATCTGAGAAAACAACTTCTGCTAAAGCACCTCTTCGTTTAAACCCTCAATTTCGTCCAGTTTCACCTTCTGTGATTCCCATGGAGATAGGACGTTCCAAATTATCTTTAGAAGAGAGGAAACGAAGAGTAAAGAATAGACTCTGTATCTATTGTGCTGATTCCACACATATGCTCAGTTCTTGCCCTAAGAAATCGGGAAATGCCAGGCCCTAACTAGTTCTGGAGAGGTAAAGTTAGGGTCCCTGGAGTCCTCTCCATTGTCTATGAAATCTAAAGTCTGCGCTTTCGATGTTACGATTTCCTTTGCTACCAAATCCTTTGAGTCACAGGCATTGATTGATTCCGGAGCAGCAGGAAATTTCATTTCTAAATCACTAGTGAATCAATGGTCCCTACCAGTGATCACTTTAAAAACACCCATTACTGTGACGGCTATAGATGGATCACGTCTCATCAACGGTCTCATCACCCAGAGTACGTCTCCAGTAACCCTTCAGATTGGTGCACTACACCATGAAGAAATTTCGTTTTTAATTCTTCCAGTTACGACAAGTCCGATTGTCTTAGGCCTTCCATGGCTTCAGTGTCACTCTCCCCAGATTGACTGGCGCACTCCTCAAGTTATGTCTTGGGGGTCTGAATGTCACCATCGTTGTCTCTCTCAAGTTATTCCTCTTAAAGTACAGCGATCTTCCATCTCATCTTCCTCCCCGGGACTCCCTCCTCAGTATGCTTCATTTGCCGATGTGTTTGATAAAGCTCAGTCTGAACGTCTTCCTCCTCATCGTTCTTGGGATTGTCCGATCGACCTTCTACCTGGCAAGACTCCTCCCAGGGGTCGGGTCTATCCTCTCTCGTTACCTGAAACTCAAGCCACATCTGAGTACATACAGGAGAATCTCCAGCGTGGGTTCATTCGACCTTCCACCTCTCCCGCTGGAGCTGGGTTCTTCTTCGTCAAAAAGAAGGATGGATCATTACGCCCTTGTATAGATTTTCGTGGACTCAACGCCATTACTATCAAGAATCGGTATCCCATTCCGCTGATCACTGAGCTATTTGATCGCATCAAGGGAGCTCGGATATTTACTAAGTTGGATCTTCGTGGTGCCTACAATTTAATAAGAATCCGTTCCGGTGACGAATGGAAGACCGCGTTTAACACCAGAGATGGGCATTACGAATATTTAGTAATGCCCTTCGGGCTGTGTAATGCCCCCGCGGTTTTCCAGGGTTTCATCAATGAGATCTTTCGGGACTTATTATATGTATGTGTCGTTGTCTACCTGGACGACATATTGATCTTCTCACAGGACCTGCCTTCTCATCACCAACATGTGGCAGAGGTCCTCTCCAGACTACGGAAAAACTCGTTGTTCTGTAAATTGGAAAAATGTTCATTCGAGTTACCCCAGATTCCATTCTTGGGGTATATAGTTTCCGGAGTTGGCCTGAAGATGGATCCAGACAAAGTAAATGCTGTACTACATTGGCCTCAGCCAACTACTCTTCGTGCCATCCAGCGTTTTTTAGGTTTTGCCAATTACTATAGACGCTTCATTCAAGACTTCTCATCCATTGCATCTCCCATTGTGGCCTTAACTCGGAAAGGGGCTAATACTAAGCAATGGTCATCTGAGGCTCTCCAAGCCTTTCAAATCCTCAAAGAGTCCTTCTCGTCTGCTCCCATTCTGCGACAACCTGATGTGACACTCCCCTTCTTCCTAGAAGTAGATGCCTCTAATGTGGGCTTAGGAGCTATTCTCTCCCAACGCTCGGAGCAACAAAAATTACATCCTTGTGCCTTCTACTCTCGGGGTCTTCTGCCCGCAGAGAAAAACTATACTATCGGGGACAAGGAGTTGCTGGCCATCAAAGCTGCATTAGAGGAATGGAGATACTTGTTGGAAGGAGCTCGCCATCCGGTGACGATCTTCACGGATCATAAGAACTTGTCATATTTGCAATCTGCTCAATGCTTGAACCCTCGTCAAGCAAGATGGTCTCTTTTCTTTTCCCGTTTTGAATTAATTATAACCTTCAAACCAGCTGCTAAGAACAAGAAAGCTGACGCTCTATCTCGAGCTTTTGTGACGTCCTCTGATGTAGAAGAGGTTCCCAACCATGCTATTCTAGACCCCAAATGTATTTCTCTGGCTGCTTCATCCACCAAAATGCTACCATTTGGGAAGACCCTCGTGCCTCCTACTCTGAGGCGGAAAATCCTTTCGTGGTTCCATGCCTCTCGTTTTTCTGGACACGCCGGTGAACATAAGACCTTTGAGATTCTCTCTCGTAGTTACTGGTGGCCTTCAATGAGGAGAGACGTCAAAGAGTTTATTGCTTCCTGTGATTTATGTTCTCAGTTCAAATCCTCCCGCAGAACTCCAGCAGGGTTGCTGCGACCACTACCCATTCCGTCCAAGCCTTGGACCCATATTAGTATGGATTTCGTTACTGATTTGCCACCAAGTAAGAATCACAATACTATTTGGGTAGTGGTAGACAGATTTTCGAAGATGGCTCATTTCGTCCCTCTGTCCGGTTTACCTTCCTCGTCTACTCTGGCTGAACATTTCATTAAAGAAATCTTCCGCATCCATGGATGTCCGTCTGAGATTGTGTCAGATAGAGGAGTACAATTCGTTTCCAGATTCTGGCGGGCCCTTTGTAAAACCTTGGGCATACGATTAGCACTCTCATCGTCTTACCATCCGCAATCTAACGGACAAACGGAACGAGTCAATCAAGATCTTGAGACTTTTATTAGGATGTTCTCTTCAGCCAACCAAGACAACTGGGTAGAATTGCTCCCTTGGGCTGAATTCGCCCATAACAACATGTACCATGAGTCATCATCCAAAACTCCATTCTTTGTGGTTTACGGTCACCATCCGTCTTTTCCGGAATTTCCTGCCCTCCCACCCACCCAAGTTCCTGCTGTGGAGACTGCTTGTCAGACCTTCAAAAATATCTGGTCTCAGGTCAAAACCTGTTTAAAGAAGACATCTAACAAATATAAGTCTTTCGCAGATAAGAAGAGGCGGGCTATTCCACCACTAAAAATTGGAGATCGGGTTTGGTTATCTACCAAAAATATTCGTTTGAAGGTTCCATCTATGAAATTCGCCCCTCGTTTTATTGGTCCATATAGGATCATTCAAGTTATCAATCCAGTATGTGTTAAACTTCTTCTTCCTAAGAATCTTCGGATTTCCAATGCCTTCCATGTGTCCTTACTCAAACCTCTTATTATCAATCGTTTCTCGACTCCTCCCTCAGCACCGCAGCCAGTTCAAGTTCATCAGGAGGAGGATTTCGAGATTACTGAGGTATTGGATGCAAAAATTTCGCGAGGAGTCCTCCGTTTCCTCGTTCATTGGAAGGGCTTTGGTCCTGAAGAGCGTTCATGGATCAAAGCTGAAGATCTTAATGCTCCTGCCCTTCTGAAGAAGTTTTATTCCAAAAATCCGGACAAGCCCGGTTCCAGGCGTTCTGTGCCCACCTTTAAAAGGGGGGGTACTGTCACTCACCGGACTGTGAGTGCTTCTTCCCGGACTATTAGGAACCGTGGACGTCCTCTATCCTGAGGGACTGCGCATGCGCAGCCCTTTCCAAACCTTCAGTGTATGTTCCTTTAACTTAATTGGCAGATCAGGCAACCTCCCTATATTAAGCACCTGTGGTCAACACCACGTTGCCTGATCTTGGAGTCTCATTCCCCATGAGTCTCTGAAGGTGTTCCTGTGTTTCCTTGTTTATTCAGCCCTGCTGATTCCTGTGGTTTCCAAACCACTTCTACCTCTGTGGTTTCCAAACCACTTCTGCTACTGTGGTTCCCATACCACTTCTACCATCTACTGAATCATCGTGACTGTGAGCTGATTCCTATCCGCTGCCTCCGTGCACTACAGTCTTCTAATCACTTCAACTCTACCATGTATCATTGGGACTGTTAGCTGATGCCTATCCGCTGCCTCCGTGCATTACAGGCTTCAACCACATCCACTCACCTGTTCATGATTGTGACTGCCAGCTGATTCCTATCCGCTGCCTCCGTGCACTACAGGCTTCAACCTGCAACTCGTCTGTGTTTCATCATCGTGACTGCTAGCTGATTCCTATCCGCTGCCTCCGTGCACTACAGTCTTCAACCTGCAACTCGTCTGTGTTTCATCATCGTGACTGCTAGCTGATTCCTATCCGCTGCCTCCGTGCACTACAGTCTTCAACCTGCAACCCGTCTGTGTTTCATCGTGACTGTTTGGCTGATTCCTATCCGCTGCCTCTGTGCGCTTCAGTCTTCAGTTCTTGTCAACGCTCCCGTGTTTCCTTGAGTCTGCCTCCACTATTGCTACCCGCTATTCTCCGTGATCAACAGTGCCTGTTCAACTCTGCTCTCCCGTGTCCCATCGTTACTGCACCTGCTGGTTGCTATTGGCTACCTCCGTGTTCCCGCAGAGACCCGCTGCTGCTACTCCTCAGCACTACTCATCCATCTACTGCTGATCCGCTCTCCACGCTTTCCTGTGTTCCCTGCTGGTCTACCTTCCCGTGCGCTGCACCTACTAGACCACCGCTTCACCCATCCAGGGACTTCGCATCCTGCCGGCCTCCTGCCGTTCAGGTATCTCTGCACTCCTGTCTGACTGCCTCCTGAACCACGGTATGCATACTTCTCATTGACTGTACTGTGTATTGCATACCTTGCTGGACTGTGTTGGTTCTCCTCTGGAGTGTGCTATCCGCTGAGTCTATTGCCATCATTGACTGTGTTATCTTATGCTGGACTACTTCAAGAGACTTTCTATATTGGCAGTATTGTTCAGTCATTTATACATTTATATTGTGCATATTACTGTGGATCAAAGTCAAGGTGCCCGCGTATATATTGTGTTGCAGTCTCTCCCCGTGCACCTCCTCACATATATATTCAGTAGTACAACTTGCTAGTGGCAGACCACTGACTCCTGTTTACAGTTTCACCTGTTCCAGTATCCTCTCACATAGCAGTGGTACAACTTGCTAACGCAGACCACTGACTCCCCGGATACCTCCACTTGGATTCCATTCCTTCACTCAGACAGCGGTACAACTTGCTATCCGCAGACCGCTGACTCTCATCACCTCCTCGTTTCTGTTGGACATTCCTCCTCACTATAGCAGTGGTACAACTTGCTACCGCAGACCACTGACTACCTTCACGTGTCCTTTGTCCATACAGTTCCTCGTGTATTACTACCTCCATATTGCCAGTGCTGCTAGTCATAGACTTTCCTGAGCATCTCATCATCTGCTATTTCCTGTTCCGTGATCACCCTGCTACCAGAGTACCATATTACCACCTATACTGCTCTGGTAAGCCTATCACCTGGTGATCCCTGGGTAAAGACTCCTAGTGCCCGTGACAAGTTCTCTATGATTTGATTAGAATCTGGGTGTAATCACACTCTGCCTAAACAGTACTTACCATATGCAGACTGCAGTATACGCACGTGCGGAAGTACAATAAGACTTCACATCAGGAAGCATAAAACTTTTATTTGTGCACAAATTAAAATAACGACTAACAGTATCATCATTTATTTATTTATATAGCACCACTGATTCCGCAGCGCTGTACAGAGAACTCACTCACATCAGTTCCTGCCCCATTGGAGCTTACAGTCTAAATTCCCTAACATACACACACACACAGACAGACACACACACACACACACACACAGATTAGGGTCAATTTGATAGCAGCCAACTAACCTACTAGTATGTTTTTGGATTGTGGGAGGAAACCGGAGCACCCGGAGGAAACCCACGCAAACATGGGGAGAACATAAAAACTCCGAACAGATTAGGCCATAATCATTTATATAAATAATTACATCTTACTTGCATACAGTTGTTCTGTGATAACTAGCGGCACTCAAGTATTTTTTAAATCAAATACTATCCCGTGTCAGTCATCACTGACATCAGTTACATCTAACCTGTAGTGGGTGCAAAACATACAGCTAAAAACAAACGAATGAGAAAGCCAGGATTTCAATCTATAACATCTGCATAGGACACTCTTACTGAGCCTGGGCTACATTCATCATCATCATCATCATTTATTTATATTTATTTATATATCATTTATTTTATTTACATTCTTCCTCTGTTTCCCTCCCCCGTTCCGCCTCTCAAGTCCTAGTAAGTAAGTGTCAGTTGCGTTCGGACATGAATTGGGTGCAGTTGTGTTCATTGGCATAATGTCCATTTCTGGGGGGGCACAGAGTTATTTCCCATTATGCAAATTGACGTATCTCCGAATATGATTCAGCCCCTGTGTGTGTAAAAGTATTGGTACAGGAAATATATCTCCTCCAGGAAAAAGATTTCCTCCTATCTCTCAGTTTTTCACAACTTCTCTATTTACTTACAAAGAACATCATTGAGGAATATGTGGTCTCTCTACGTCCTCCTCCTGTGTGTCCCACTGTCCCTGGGACAAGGTACGTGATATTAGAGGGATATAAGACTGTATAAGGAGCTCTGTGCATAATAGTGATAGTGCTGGGTGTGCAAAGCTTTATTCAGTGTTACAGTGATCTGGGTCTGTACATAAAAGTGATAGTGTTGGGTGTGCAAAGCTTTATTCAGTGTGACAGTGATCTGGGTCTGTGCATAATAGTGATAGTGCGGAGTGTACAAAGCTTTATTCAGTGTTACAGTGATCTCATTCTGTATATAATAGTGATAGTGCTGAGTGTGCAAAACTTTATTCATTGTTACAGTGATCTGGTTCTGTATATAATAGTGATAGTGATGGGTGTGCAAAGCTTTATTCAGTGTTACAGTAATCTGGTTCTGTACATAATAGTGATAGCGATGGGTGTGCAAAGCTTTATTCAGTGTGACAGTGATCTGATTCTGTACATAATAGTGATAGTGATGGGTGTGCAAAGCTTTATTCAGTGTGACAGTGATCTGGTTCTGTACATAATAGTGATAGTGCTGGGTGTGCAAAGCTTTATTCAGTGTTACAGTAATCTGGTTCTGTACATAATAGTGATAGTGATGGGTGTGCAAAGCTTTATTCAGTGTGACAGTGATCTGGTTCTGTACATAATAGTGATAGCGCTGGGTGTGCAAAGCTTTATTCATTGTTACAGTGATCTGGGTCTGTGCATAATAGTGATAGTGATGGGTGTGCAAAGCTTTATTCAGTGTTACAGTGATCTCATTCTGTATATAATAGTGATAGTGCTGAGTGTGCAGAACTTTATTAATTGTTACAGTGATCAGGTTCTGTATATAATAGTGATAGTGCTGGGTGTACAAAGCTTTATTCAGTGTTACAGTGATCTGGTTCTGTATATAATAGTGATAGTGCTGAGTGTGCAAAACTTTATTCATTGTTACAGTAATCTGGTTCTGTACATAATAGTGATAGTGATGAGTGTGCAAAACTTTATTCAGTGTTACAGTGATCTGGTTCTGTATATAATAGTGATAGTGCTGGGTGTACAAAGCTTTATTCAGTGTTACAGTAATCTGGTTCTGTACATAATAGTGATAGTGATGGGTGTGCAAAGCTTTATTCAGTGTTACAGTGATCTGGTTCTGTACATATTAGTGATAGTGCTGAGTGCACAAAGCTTTATTCAGTGTGACAGTGATCTGGTTCTGTACATAATAGTGAAAGCGCTGGGCGTGCAAAGCTTTTTTCAGTGTTCCAGTGATCTGGTTCTGTACATAATAGTGATAGTGCTGAGTGTGAAAAGCTTTATTCAGTGTGACAGTGATCTGGTTCTGTACATAATAGTGAAAGCGCTGGGTGTGCAAAGCTTTATTCAGTGTTACAGTGATCTCATTCTGTATATAATAGTAATAGTGCTGAGTGTGCAAAGCATTATTCATTGTTACAGTAATCTGGTTCTGTACATAATAGTGATAGTGATGGGTGTGCAAAGCTTTATTCAGTGTTACAGTAATCTGGTTCTGTACATAATAGTGATAGTGATGGGTGTGCAAAGCTTTATTCAGTGTTACAGTAATCTGGTTCTGTACATAATAGTGATAGTGATGGGTGTGCAAAGCTTTATTCAGTGTTACAGTAATCTGGTTCTGTACATAATAGTGATAGTGATGGGTGTGCAAAGCTTTATTCAGTGTTACAGTGATCTGGGTCTGTACATATTAGTGATAGTGCTGAGTGCACAAAGCTTTATTCAGTGTGACAGTGATCTGGTTCTGTACATAATAGTGAAAGTGCTGGGCGTGCAAAGCTTTTTTCAGTGTTACAGTGATCTGGTTCTGTACATAATAGTGATAGTGCTGAGTGTGCAAAGCTTTATTCAGTGTGACAGTGATCTGGTTCTGTACATAATAGTGAAAGTGCTGGGCGTGCAAAGCTTTTTTCAGTGTTACAGTGATCTGGTTCTGTACATAATAGTGATAGTGCTGAGTGTGAAAAGCTTTATTCAGTGTGACTGTGATCTGGTTCTGTACATAATAGTGAAAGCGCTGGGTGTGCAAAGCTTTATTCAGTGTTACAGTGATCTGGTTCTGTACATATTATGGATAGTGATGGGCAGGGGCGGGCTGGGGCGGGGGGCAAGGGGGGCAGATGTCCCCCGGGCCGGACCCAAAAACACTATTTTGGGCCGGCCCTAACTTCACTTACTCGGTGGCTAGCCCCTTCTCCGGGACCAGCCACCTTCTCATTGGTTGCTGGCGAAATCTCCTCCTCCCACCCAATAGGCCGGATTCTATTGTGACATGGGACTCACACCACGTGATAGGTGCCGTCCCATGTCAGAATACTGCAGAGCAGAGCGCGCGGCGCGGATAGAACATGGTAAGTGTGGGCTGTGTGTTTGTCAGTAGCATCTAGTATGTGTTGCAGCAGCATATTGTGTGTGTGTGTGTGTGTGTGTGTGTGTGTGGCAGTATATTATGTATATATATATATATATATATATATATATATATATATATATATATATATGAGCATGGGGCCAGTATACTGTGTTTGTGTGAGTGTGAGTGAAGGGCCAGTAAATGAATGTTGTGTGTGGGGGGGGGGGGGGGTGAATGAAGTGTGGAAGGAAGGGGGAGGGGTCTTAATATAATGTGGGAGGTTGGCTATTTATTTAATTGTGGAGTGCAGGTGGGGGCTAATTACTGGGTGCTATTTTATTTGTGGGGTGATGGTGGGGCAATTTCATTTAATAGTGGGGCCTATGAATTTATAATGGGGTAATTAGACCTTTAATTTAATACTGGGGTGGTTTGGGAGCTATTTATTAATTGTGGGCTGGTTGTGGAAAATTAGATCTATTTATTAGATGTTATTATAAATTATTTAACGCCTGTGATTGTTGTGGGAAATGGTAATATTTGTTAAATATAAATGATATTTAAATTATTGTTGGGGCTGTTTGGAGGGAGGGAAATAGGTTTATATATTAAATGTGTTTGCTATCTAATGTCAGGGTTGGTTGGAGAAAAAAAGATATATTTAGCAAATGTGAATATTATTTTAATGTTGTGGCTGGAGGGAGGTCTAATTATAAAACGTGAGTGCTATTTATTTAACACTGGGACTAGTTGGAGTTTTCTAAATTTCATGTAACCATTTTTTTTCCAAATAGGGCCCCCAACATTCCATCATCATCATCACCATTTATTTATATAGCGCCACTGATTCCGCAGCGCTGTACAGAGAACCCATTCACATCAGTCCCTGCCCCATTGGAGCTTACAGTCTAAATTCCCTAATATACACACACACACAGACAGACACACAGACAGAGAGTGAGAGTCTAGGGTCAATTTTGGTAGCAGCCAATTAACCTACCAGTATGTTTTTGGAGTGTGGGAGGAAACTGGAGCACCCGGAGGAAACCCACGCAAACACGGGAAGAACATACAAACTCCACACAGATAAGGCCATGGTCAGGAATTGAACTCATGACCCCAGCGCTGTGAGGCAGAAGTGCTAACCACTGAGCCACAGTGATCCCATCCCAGGATCCAGACAACCAGCAAATGAGCTAAAGTAACCAGCAGCCACAAGTGGTGACAGTGACAAGACAGGTAGGAGAGAGTGGGACAGTCTTCCATCTGTCCTGAATCTGGTGGGACAGTCCCGAACTTGGGTGACTGTTTCCCTTAGGACAGTTGGGAGGTATGTCCCTCTTCACCGTGTACTGTTTGTGAAGGCAGAACTGTGTGCACCTAACAGTAGTGTACACAGTATTGCCCGTGTATTTGTCTAAAATGATAACTATGCTACATCATAGGGGGTTACCCAGTCTAAAGTGCCCAGGCCCCCCAGAGCCTTAATCAAGCTCTGGGCCTGGGCATACAAATATATATATATATGGATTAAGCAACACTACAATAGCCTCTTTTCATATAGATAAATATATATTGTACCAAAAACCACCCTTTAAGTATAGGCCGCCGCTGTGTGCTTGCCCCCCGGGCTGAAATCTGCCGGCCCTCCCCTGGTGATGGGTGTTCAAAGCTCTATTCAGTGTTACAGTGATCTGGACCTGTCCTAGAGATGCTCACTGACCCCCGTGTTTTGGTTTTGGATCTGGATTACAGTTGTGTTTTTGTTTTTGTTTTTGTTTTGTTTGGTTTTGTTTTGCAATTTTGTTTAAAAATCAATGTTTTTGAGCATAAAATAACCAATTTTAGTGCTCCACCTGTTTCTTGGATAAGTAAGGTAATTCTAAAGCTAATAAATTAGGAAGAAAACAGTTTAATCCCTGGTAGGCCGTCTCTTAATTCTGCACACAAATCTGATTGTCTTCCTCTTCATCTTAGCCTATTGGCAATGCAGCCATCGTCTTTGGGTGTATATTACACCCTACACTTATAGTTAAATATATAAAGAAATGGACAAAGGCAGTTTGGTTTCTGTCTCTCTAGGCCCCCCTCCACTTGTAGAAAATACTAAAAAATTCAGCCGTTATAGACTGTACAATATAAATTGAAATGGACAAAGGCAGTTTGGTTTCTGTGTCTATAGCCCCCCCCCCCCCCCCTCCTCCTCTTGTAGTTAAATAGAAAAAAAGCAGCCTGCATAGACTGAACAATATAAAAAATAAATGAACCAAGGTAGTTTGGTGGCTGTCTATGACCCCCCGCCCTCCACTTGTAGTTGAATAGAAAAAAAGCAGCCTGCATAGACTGTAGAACTAGAATATAAATAGAAATTGAGAAAGGCAATTTGGTATCTGTCTGCATCATAATCATCAACATCCTCATTAGCGCCCTCGTCGCCTACACAAATCTCCCCCTCATCCACTTCTAATTCCAAAGTGGCATCCTGTTAGGTTTCAAGGTTACCTTAGTCAGTATTTACGCCGGCCTTCCTAGGGCGCGGAGTCTAACGGCCCTCCCGGTCTTCTCCAAGAACCGCCGCAAGGCAGGGTGGGTTTTGCTGCCGGAGAACCGCAGGTCGCGGCCCCCAGGTTAGCCTACTGACGTAAGGAAAGAGTTCTATGAGATGGACATGTAGCGGCACGGTCAGATCCACAGAAGAATAGATAACTGAAATCACTAACCGTATATTCAGAAGGTAGTAGTCTGGAGTAGAGACTGGTGGAATGCAGGAGTCAATCCGCGGTACAGCCCCAGGAGCAGAAGCGTAGTCCAGAATAGCCGGTTCGGTACACAGAGATCCGTCCGTTAATGCAGTACCAGGGATAAGGCAGAAGAATAGTCTGGAGAATAGCTGGTTCGGTACACAGAGATCTGTCCGTTATGCAGTACCAAGTATTAGGCAGTAGAATGGTCTGAAGAATAGCTGGTTCGGTACACGGAGATCAGAAGTAACAAGGGAGAACACCAGGGAAGTCAAAGCACAGGAAGTGCAGCCAGATCCCGGTAACACGTTGCTCTGACACCTACAGTGTGTCAGAGCAGTCCTGAAGTAGGAGTTTGAATTCCCCGCCCAGATCAGCTGACCTGCCGCCGGGACCTACCCGGAAGTGCGGCAGTACAGATCGAAGGAGCGGCGCTGACACAGGTAACCGCCGTGACAGTACCCCCCCATTAAGGATGGCCACCGGACAGCCTATAAGGTTTCTGAGTGAATTTGGCATGGAATCTTCTTAACAGTACTGGAGCATGTAGATCACGTGCCGGAATCCATGAACGCTCCTTTGGTCCGTAGCCTTTCCAATCAACCAGGAATTGTAGAGAACCTCTGGAAATGCGAGAATTTAGAATTTCCTTGACCTCAAATTCATGATCTTGCGTAGAGACAGCGGCAGGAGGTCTCTTGGAAGAGGAAAATTTATTAATGACAAGTGGCTTGAGGAGGGAAATGTGAAACACGTTGGGAATACTTAAAGCAGGAGGCAACTTTAATCTGAAAGCTACTGGATTAATAACTTCCAAGATCTTGAAGGGTCCAATGAAACGGGGAGCGAATTTCCTAGAAGGAACCAACAGACGAAGGTTCCGCGTAGATAGCCATACCTTATCGCCAGGAGAAAGTAATGGGGAAGGTCTCCTTTTCTTATCACACGCCTTTTTGCTGGTGGCAGTGGCGTGAAGTAGGTTACGTTTGATTATACCCCACCTGGATGAGAAGTCTGACCACATGGAATCTACAGCAGGAATTCCGGATGTAGGCAAATCATTAAAAGGAGGAACTCTAGGATGAAAGCCTTGGAGAGCAAAAAAGGGGGGAACCAATGTAGAGTCATGAGAATTATTATTGTGAGCAAATTCTGCCCAAGGTATCAAATCAACCCAGTCGTCATGTTTAGCTGAAATGAAGCATCTGAGGAATTTTTCGAGCTCTTGATTAGTCCTCTCCGTGAGACCATTGCTTTGGGGGTGGTATGCAGAGGAAAAATTCAGTTTGATTCCACAAACACGAGAAAAGGCTCTCCAAAATCTTGCAACAAACTGTGTTCCACGGTCTGAAACGATGACCTCTGGGCAACCATGGAGACGGAATATTTCCTTTATAAAAAGTTGTGCCAGCACCGGAGCAGATGGAAGGGCTTTTAGAGGTACGAAATGAGCAGCCCGAGAGAAACGGTCTGTGACTACCCAAACCACGGAAAAGCCTCTTGAAGAGGGTAAATCAGTGATAAAGTCCATGGAGAGATGACTCCATGGACGATCCGGAATGGGTAAAGGCTGTAACAACCCATAGGAGGCTTGCCGAGGTACCTTGTTCTGAGCACAGGTGGAACAAGCCGTAACGAACTCCCGAACATCAGAGCGAATAGATGGCCACCAGTAATTACGGGAGACAAAATCCAGAGTCTTCTTGATCCCAGCATGACCAGAGAACCGAGAGGCGTAAGCCCACTTGAGGAGTCTTGATCGAAGATGAGGAGAAACAAAGGTCTTCCCGGGAGGAATCACTAGATGAGCAGGGGTGGTGGCCAGTATACATTTCGGGCCCAGGATGGGTCTAGGAGTATCCTCTATAGCATCAGTGGCATCAAAGGATTGCGAAAGAGCATCCGCTTTCTTGTTCTTAAATCCTGGTCTAAAGGTGATGATCATATCAAACCGGGAGAAAAACAGGGACCATCTGGCTTGCCGAGGGTTTAAACAAGAAGCTGTTTGTAAATATAGAAGGTTCTTGTGATCTGTAAAAATCGTGATAGAAAACCTAGCTCCTTCCAAATGATGTCTCCATGCTTCTAAGGCTAATTTGATGGCCAGGAGTTCTCTATCTCCGATGCCATAATTCTTCTCGGCAACAGAAAGTTTACGGGAAAAGAAACCACAAGGAGATAATCTTCCACCAGAGTCCTTCTGTGACAAGATAGCCCCCACTCCCACAGAGGATGCATCGATCTCAAGAAAGAAAGGAAAGATAGGATCCGGTTGATGAAGGATAGGAGCTGTCGTGAATGCTTTTTTTAGGGAAGAGAAGGCCTTTTCTGCCGCAGGAGGCCAAAGTTTAGTATTGATAGCTTTCTTAGTTAGTGCAGTAATGGGTGCGATCACTGAAGAAAAGCCTTTGATAAAATGCCGATAATAATTGGCAAAGCCTATGAAACGTTGGATTGCTTTCAGACCTATCGGCTGAGGCCATTCAGAAACTGCCTTTACTTTCTCGGAATCCATGCATAGCCCAGATCCAGAGATCACGTGTCCAAGAAAGGGAATATGACTTTTTTCAAAGATACATTTATCCAAATTACAAAACAGTTGATGTACCCGAAGGCGTTCAAGCACCAAGGAAACATGATGGCGATGCAACACGATGTCAGGAGAGAATATCAGGATATCATCCAGGTAAATCACCACGAACTGGTAGAGAAAATCTTGAAAAATTTCGTTGATGAAGTTTTGAAACACTGCGGGGGCATTACATAACCCAAAGGGCATAACAAAATATTCAAAGTGTCCATCATGGGTATTGAAAGCAGTTTTCCATTCATCCCCTTGTTTAATACGGATCAAATTGTAGGCACCCTTCAAGTCTAATTTGGAAAAAATAACTGCGCCTTTTATTCTATCAAATAGCTCAGAAATCAATGGTAACGGGTACTTGTTCTTCACAGTAATGGCATTCAGCCAACGATAATCTATATATGGACGTAGACCCCCGTCTTTCTTTTTAACGAAGAAAAAGCCGGCCCCTGCAGGGGAGGATGATTTCCGAATAAAGCCTCTTTCTAGGTTCTCTTCTACGTATTTAGACATGGAGTTGCATTCTGGTAGTGATAGCGAAAAAACACGTCCTCTGGGTGGTATTTTGTCGGGTAAAAGCTCAATAGAACAATCCCAAGGTCTATGGGGAGGTAATTTGGAGGCCTCCTTTTCGCAAAACACATCCGAGAATGAACGGTATTGGAGAGGAATACCAGTGGACGTAAGTAGTGATGCAGCTTCATTATTGGTGAACTTATTGATTCTGGGAAGGCAACGAGAATGACAGGCTGGGCCCCAGGCAAGAACTTCTGGCTTATGCCAATCTAATGTAGGGGAATGAAGTTGGAGCCACGGAAGACCAAGAATGAGAGGATTAATAACCTCTGGAATGACCAACAAGGAAATAGATTCAGTATGCAGGGCTCCTATGCGAAGAGAGAGCTTGATGGTACGTTTCTTGAGTGATCCTCCACTAATGCGATTTCAATCAATGGCTGTGATAGCAATCGGGGGATCCAGGGGAAGGGTAGGTAAGGACAACTTCTCCACTATGTCAGCTCTTATGAAATTCCCCGCTGCTCCGGAGTCAATGAGTGCTGGAAGAGAAAGCTGTTTGTCAAAGGATTGTAACAGAACCTGAATAGAAAAACTAGAATCAACAGGAGAGGAAATACGTACACCTAACTTGGCCTCTCCATCGTCAGTTAGGTTCAGTCGTTTCCCGGACGCTTAAGACAATTGTTTAGCACATGACCAGGTTCTCCGCAGTAAAGACATAAACGATTTTTGAATCGTCTTTCCCTCTCTTCTTGAGAGAGCCGAGCTCTTCCCAACTGCATGGGCTCTTCCTCAGGCATCACCAGACTCTGAAAACGTGGGACCAGACGAAAAGGATAACGACTAGAACTCTCTTTCTCCTGAGAGCGCTCACGGAATCTAATGTCAATCTGGTTACATAAAGAGACCAAAGCATCCAGAGAAGTTGGAAGTTCACGACCTGCCAATTCGTCTTTAATGCGGTCGGTCAAACCCTGCCAGAAGGTTGCTACCAGGGCCTCATTATTCCAACGTAACTCAGCCGCCATAGTGCGAAATTGAAGAGCATACTGGCCTATGGTCATAGAGCCTTGACGCAGACAAAGGATGCCAGAAGCAGCGCTGGAAACTCTTCCTGGTTCATCAAAGACATGTCTGAAAGCCTCCAGGAAGGTGGAACAGTTATGTAGCGAAGGATCATTGTGTTCCCATAGGGGAGATGCCCAGGCAAGAGCTTGACCGGTAAGTAAAGAAATAATATACGCTACTTTAGCTTTTTCAGTAGGGAAGTTCCCTGGCTGGAGTTCGAACTGGATATCACACTGATTTAAAAATCCACGGCAGGCCTTGGGATCCCCATCGAATTTCGGAGGTTTGGGGATGCGAAGTTGGGAATTCACCGGGAGAGGAGCGGCACCACCCCCCTGGGCAGGAGCAGGTTGAGGGGGAATCGGTAGTGGGTCAGGTACCGCTGTCTGGATTGCCTGAGCTGACACCGCACCCTGAAGTGTGTCCAGGCGAGCAGACATGCTCTGAAGAAACTGAAGTAACTGTGCCTGGTTCTTGTCCTGTTCCTCTACCCGGGTAGCTAAGTGTTCCAATAACTCCCTAGTTGAGGGGTTCCCGGATCCGTCCATCAGATAGATATATGGGGTCAGAGCAAACTGTTAGGTTTCAAGGTTACCTTAGTCAGTATTTACGCCGGCCTTCCTAGGGCGTGGAGTCTAACGGCCCTCCTCCAAGAACCGCCGCAAGGCAGGGTGGGTTTTGCTGCCGGAGAACCGCAGGTCGTGGCCCCCAGGTTAGCCTACTGACGTAAGGAAAGAGTTCTATGAGATGGACACGTAGCGGCACGGTCAGATCCACAGAAGAATAGATAACTGAAATCACTAACCGTATATTCAGAAGGTAGTAGTCTGGAGTAGAGACTGGTGGAATGCAGGAGTCAATCCGCGGTACAGCCCCAGGAGCAGAAGCATAGTCCAGAATAGCCGGTTCGGTACACAGAGATCCGTCCGTTAATGCAGTACCAGGGATAAGGCAGAAGAATAGTCTGGAGAATAGCTGGTTCGGTACACAGAGATCTGTCCGTTATGCAGTACCAGGGATTAGGCAGTAGAATGGTCTGGAGGATAGCCGGTTTGGTACACAGGGATCTGTCCGTTATGCAGTACCAGGGATTAGGCAGTAGAATGGTCTGAAGGAGTGTGCTATATGAAAAAACAGTCAGTATTTAACTTATGTGTAAAACAGAACACTAGTTTGCACCCCTTGCAATGTAACATGGTTTTGTGCAGGAGACTGAAATAAGATACCTCTTCATTTACGATCCTTAATGAATCGGGCCCTAAGTCTCTATCATTAATCTTTATTAAAGTGACATGTTCTTGGAGGGGTCTTTTGGAAGGGTCGTCTTGACCTTATTTGGAGCCAATATTTATTTGGCCTTATATTGTGAAATGAAGATCATGTGACAATTATATAACTTGTTGTTTTGTTCTTATTATGTAATATGTTATTGTGTAAAATATAGAGTAAAGTTCAACACTTTTTCTTTCTTAAAAGTACAGGCACTAATCTTAGATAGTTCTATATATTAGTAATATATGGTTTTTGGTAATTATTACTTCGAGCTTCTAAAGGCAAGTCTTTCTCAAGCATTAACACCCATAGGACACCTGGTACTCACCTGACACAGGGTGGAATTAAATAATGTAAAGAACTAAAAAATGGGAAGAGAATTGAAACCTTGTATAATATATATATATATATATATATATATATATATATATATATGTATATATATATATATATATATATATATATATATAGAGAGAGAGAGAGAGAGAGAGAGAGAGAGAGAGAGAGAGAGAGAGAGAGAGAGAGAGAGAGATGTCTCTGTAGGGTGTTACTGAGCATTGTTTTATTTCTGTTTGTTCCCAATTGTGAAGCGCTACGGTATCTGCTGGAGCTATATAAATAAATATGAATAATGATGATGATGATGACTGTAACTGCTCCTGTAAGTGACCTGCTTGTTGGCACAAATGTAATAAGCAGTGGTGAGCTGGACTGTGTATGAGACTTCTATAGATACACGAGTCTGAATCCAGAAGGTTACTCTTACTCCAACAGAGGGACGCTGACAGCCGTCCTCCCTGTCACATTGCTTGAAACGCGTTTCACTCGCAGTACGCCAAGGTCTGGAGTCTCTTTCTCAGATCTTGTATTTCTTAACTCTGTTGAGTGTTTCTCTCGGCACTGACAGTCCTTCTACTTCCAATCCTTCTTTCCATCTTGCACTACTCTCCTTGTTTTCTCACAGCGCAGATCTAATGCGGTCTCTCTGTCTCACCTGATTATTGCCTCTAACCTCACCTACATTCTCTGCCTCATAAAGCAGTCTCTTCCCTGGGTCCTAATGACCAGGCTACACATATAGTATACCATTTGTCATTAACTCTTACCCTATATCAATCATTATATAATTAGTTTATAAATAGTAATAAATGGTAGATTGAGATAACTGAGGCAGAAATAGGGTTTGTATGTTGGTGTGGAAGACTTACTGGGTCTAGGTAGGTTGTGTTCTGTTGGTCAGCTGGGAACGCGCTGTGGAAGTAAGGGTTATTCGTGATACTCACCCGGTGAGTACTGGAGGGGGGTGGAAGTGGTTTAATGGTGGTATGTTCATATGGTTGCGGGTCCCCTGTGGAATTACAAGGAAAGACAGGAAGAAAGGTGTGTTTAGCGCTCAATTTACTGCACCAGGTCTATCTGTATATAGCTCAGGGTTGTTCTTATTGTTCCTACAGGAACAGTTATTGGGATGTGAAGGTTGTCTCTTGGTGGCCAGACCAGATGTACAGGGTGTCTGATTGCAGAAATTTTCTAAATGTGAAAACTGTATCGATTATTCTTCAATATTCAGATGTGCATTGTGGGATCTGTAGCAGTTGTCTGGTATCTGTCATGTAGATCCTGTGCTGTTGTTGGTCTTGAGCGTTAAGCGGAGTAATGGCTGTTCCTGCTTCTCCGTGTACATTGACCCCTGCATGATGGTTACCTGCATGCTAACCCGGGTACCCATGGTAACCTCTACTTGCTCACCAATGAACATGGTTCCGGTTTTCTAGCTTCCCAAACTACAGTGCATGTTGGTATTAAACGTTCATATTGCCTGGAATCCAAATAAATTCATTACCAAGTGATTTGCTATCACTGACTCCTGATCCTGCTATGGCTGAAAGCAGTTCCTGTCTGCCTCTCGTCTGATGCTTCCGATGCTGAAGGACAAACTTCTATATTATGGCTCTGGATATCACTATTGCTTCCAGGGTTCAGTGAGTCTGATGATACATATATTCCTTTGAGACTATGTCCATATGTCAACAAGCTTCCAGTGGTTATCACTGCTGTATTCAGATTAATTGGGCCGCTACACATATATTGATTTCCAGAACTTTGATGCAAAAGTGGACATTAGTATCATTACTCTGGAAAACTGGAAGTGTTACTCTTGTTGTGTCCTGGTCTTCAGAAAGAGCCTTCTCCCAGAATCCTCTGGGAACTGTTGCTGAAAGCTGTTTTCATTCTCTTTGTGAACAATCCAGTGATTTTAGGAGAGCAGGTTATCAAACATTGGGATCTGATCCCTTGTGTATGTCTATTGACAAAGTCCTGACAGTCCAGGCTCCCCCATCTCTTCACACTAACAAACAACATTTTTCCAGCTAACACATAATTTTAATGGAGAATGCCATTAAATAATTGAGGTAATACTTTTTTTTCATGTACTTTGAGATGGTGAAAACCAGCTGTCGGCAGATAGTTTCAATGTGATGCATTTTGCAGCTTCCCTTTATAGGGAAGAAAAGTTGTGATAAAAACATTCACACACACAGGTGACATTTCTTCTGTTTCCACCAGATTCACACAGGTTGCACAAAGCACAGTTACATGGACAGCGGAATATGGCCTAGTTGTTATATACTCTTCATTGAGATTGACAATGAGGAACATTTGTGGAAATAGAAATATATTACACTCCTACATATAGTGTAATTTGTAAATTATTCTTATCTTCTATATATATGTAACACCCCCCCTAGTGGTGTTTTAGTTAAACCTTTACCTCAGTGAATAGAGGAGGGGTCACCTAGAGGGTAAGATAGAAGTTTCTGAAAAGTTACATAAACTGGTTACCATGGTGATACCCAGCCCAGCCTGTGAGACTAAGTGAGAGGAAGGAGGGGCTGTCATTAAGGGGGGAGAGGAACTGAGAAGGGAGACACAAGAGGAGAGTTGTAGCTGGGGACCTGGGGTGGAAGCTCCCAGGCTCCCCCAGCATTCCCTGGAAGTCTGAGCATGGTGACTGAGCCAGGGCAAGGAATGTGTGCACTGGATGAGGGGGAGAACTCCATGCCACTATAGAGAACCCAAGAGAGAGGGGGACACTTTGCATGGAAGAGGCCCTGGAGTGAGGGCTGCTACAAGAGGCCTGGTAGCTGTAGTGTCAGATCCTGAGGCTGAGAGTACACAGAGTGACGTGTCAGAGCACAGGAGACATCATCCCCGCAGAGGAGGGGTGAGCTGCAGTTGAGAGGTACACAGAGTGTGTCAGAGCTGCATGGAGGAGAGGCTGCCTGCCTATTAGCATCCATGTGAGTGCCCCTGCAGAGGAGGGATGAGCTGCAGCTGAGAGGTACACAGAGTGTGTCAGAGCTGCATGGAGGAGAGGCTGCCTGCCTATTAGCATCCATGCATGTGCCCCTGCAGAAAGGGTATCTGCAGTGAGTATGGAGTGTAAGAGAGACCAATGATTTATGTTACATAACATCTGGATAACATTAAGAACTGTGCAGGAGGAGTAATGAGATATATTTGCAACCATATTCGTATTGCTCATTAAGAACTGTGCTGGAGAGAGTAAGGAGCTGTACATATATTTCTTTATTGCTGCAACCATTATGATTATCGTGCTGGAGGAAGAGTGTAAATAAAGAGTTGAGTTTGTTATAGAGATGGTCTGGCGCCCAAATTATTGTGACTTCTATTACACTGCACCAAAGTGACATTACCTGTGTCCCACTAACTACAAAGAAACACCTGCATGTGCAGGGACCCCCTGATCATTTACACCCATGCCCATCAGCTAGCCAGGGCTTGAGAAGGAGGTGCACTGTGTACCCTTTGCACCCCACACTACACACAGTGACAGGGGGTTACATGTATATATATATATAACAGAATAAGGTTGATTGTAGGCGAATATTTTCGACATCCCTGAACCGATTGGGATGAAATAAATGCAAAGTGGTCCAGTTGGATCCTTGCCAGGTTTTAAGAGGTTTTGAGTTCTGGCGAGACCTCCCGTTGGTGTATGCAGGCCAGAACTTTGACCTGGAGCCTGTTCTGGGACGGATTTGGTATGTTTGGCTGTCCGGTTATGCATTCGGACACCCTTGCACCAATTGGGATGAAACCAATGTGAGGTGGTACAGTTGGATCCTGGCCAGGTTTTAGGGGGGTCTGGATTCTGGCTGGACCCCCCGTTGGTGTACGCTGGACATAACTTTGACCCGGGGAGCCCGTTCAGAGGCTTCCACTTGATGCAATTGTACGAAACCCTCACAGACTGGTAACATTGGATCCCAGAAAACATATTAGGGTTTGAGGTCCCAGTCGGAACTCCCGTTAGTGTCCGCTGGGCAGAACTTTGACCCGGGGATCTTGTTCTGGGCCTTCCACTGGATGGATTTGAATAACATTCAATATAAAAATAAATAAACAACACTGGGCAACTAACTCATGTATCTGTTGGAAGAGCTGCTAAGCTGCTAAATATTTTTAAAATGTTGACAGTTACATCCAACTCATTGATAACGTTAAAAACTTGAAGATTTAAACCCAGGCAACTCCTGGGATTTCAGCTAGTGTTATATATTTCTATTTTGAAATTATAAACTTCTAAGAAATTATACTGACTTGAGAAGAACAGACAAGGACACACACTAATACCAAATTCATCTAACCGTAACCCATTACGTTTCACCAATAATACTAAATCTTAGTGAGGTCCATCACAAAATACACATTTTATATCCCCATTAGAGGGTTCCACGTAATTCGAATTGAATTGTGTGAGACACCTGTTGTGGGGTGTTCAAGCCTTGGGACTGGTCTTTCAAGGCTTTGCCAGCACATTGTCTGTTCAAATATGTTAATTACATCGGCAGGACCCAATTAACATATGCTCCCAGTATTTCAGATCAATTACTACCAGATAGTATTTCCTTTTAATTTTAGAAAATAAGAAATGAAAGAGCGGTCTCTTCTTTCTATCCATATACCTGAAATTTTGGGATTCATTTCATGTAGGCAGGCAGTAAATCCTATGTTAATACCGGAGATAAATCATACGATCCATAGCAGACTCTAGTGGCCCAGCAGCTCCTCAAGAACCTCTTTCTGGAGTCTTGAGTTCAGGAAAAATCCTCTCTCTGATTCCTATAGCAACCAGATATATCCTTCTTGAATACAGATGGGGGTTCTTATAAATACATGAGATTGACTTCTAGAGTCGCTCTACTCCATAGGTCAGTATTAAACATCAAAGTTTGGACAGATAACTAAGAATTAGCTGCATGTCTGACACACAGAATGTAAAAAATATTATTAGATAGTGAAAGAATCTTTAGATGCCAATCGTATGTAGGGTTCCCCAAAAAACATCACTTATGTCTTAGTTTATTATGAAAACTTGGAAGTCAGGAACAGAGCTAAAATGAGGAAGTCTTTATCTGACGCTGGACCACAGATTCTTGGGTAAGTAGATCCTAGTTCTCACCGGTTTCCAGACATATTTTTGTACAAATAATGAGAGAGAAAGGTTATAGAAGCCCTTTAAGTATCAAATTATGGAGAGCTGCATATGAACCCAGAGGTGCAGCATCTAGAACTGTGGTTCTTTTATACTGGGCAGATTCCAGTCACCAACACAACATGGACAGGACTGTTTTGTATAAATGTAAATTATAGAGGGTCACTGTCATCTGCCGGCCGCTGTTATATAAAATGCCCAAATGTTCAAGCATAACATGAAAACAATTATACTATTAATTTGATTGCAAAAGGATCTCTGTGTCCTCTTCAAGGGTGGAAAAGGTCATTGAATTTAGGAAGAGATGTAATTTTACTTATATCCATCCAGTCGATATGTCAGTAGAGGTGAGGTCCACACAGAGAAATTATTAGCCAGGAAATGCAGAACTAATGTCAGATCTTAGCAAATTGATTTAATTAAATCCTGATTGTCCTGTACCCATAAATATTTGAATTATTCTGCCTACTTTAAAGGGCAGCAATGGAATACAGATACTTAGGAATCTACAGCAAATATCATCAATTAATGCTTGGAAAACCTGCCAAATCAATTAATGAAATGCATTGCTGTGAGAAAGTGAGGGTCTTGGAGATACAAGGACACCATCCTTCCAGCCCCCCCCCCCCCCCCCCCCCCCCCACACACACACACACACAAGATCAAAGGCTACAAGATCCAGCATCAGGAACTGAAATTCCTAAAGATTAACACCAAACCAACAGGGGCCAGAGAAAGAAGATATAGATGTTCTTCTTTGTAGGCTAAATGGAGCAAATGTCTGTAACTCTGTGTGGGCCTCATACAGTAACTTTACTCACGTTAAATATTTATCGGGGAATCCAAACTTTCAAATCATAAAACCATTTCACTGAGAGGACATTTTCCTCAGTGTCCAGTGAAGGAACTCATTGTGACCCAGTAATATCATGTGGAGTAGACAGATTGACCATTGAATAATCTGCAGCTTTGTGCTTTATTAGCTCAGTCTGGATAGGAGGAATACTCCTAGTAATAGTTTGAGATAACTGATTAGCTTATGATCTTGGTCAATATTTTTGCATCCATATCTAACAATGATACTGGTCTATGGGAGGAGCATAGGTATTAAGAAATGATATAAAGCAAATAAATGAGGGGCTTCCTCCTGGTAATGCATATACATTACAGCTGCAAGACTGTCTTAAGTGCTGGGTCTTACCTGTGGGCTGTGCAGCAATGGAATTACAGCTCCCCATCCATAATGTCAGCATTGAGAAGCATTGTGTCTTCTTATCATGTTCCACCACCTTCTCTGCGTCTGAGGACACCAGCAGTGACACTGCTTTCAGCAAAGCAAGATCATTACCTCAATCTGTTCATGGGTGGTAGATCAATCCGCACATCTCCCCATGAATTGCCAAAGATAATTGTGAAACTCCTTATGCTTCCTTTGGCCAAGTTTCGAAGTTGTAGCAGTAACATCTATAGGTTAATGAAATAATGTTTGAGTAGGGCCTCTTTGACCGCCTTATAGTTGTCAAAGAATTATGGGGCTGTACTACGATAGGCCTCCCAGCACTGCTTGTCCTTGCAGTGTTGGAACCAAACATTTTACCCATTTCCTCTTGAAAGTTTTTGGGTCATCTCAAACACCAACCAATGTCCAATCATTCCCACAATACTTTCCTTAAATTTTGTGAAGTGCAGATCTCATATTCTATGTCCAGGGGTTAGTATCAGCTCACTGGACTGCATATCATGAGACCATCTCCTTTCTCCACTCTTGGAGAACACTCACTCACTCCACTTTAGTTTCATTAGCTCCTAAGATCTCCAATATTTTTCTTTGTGAGGTTGAAGGTCTTGATGCTTCCAGTGCCACCCTTGAGGTAGACTTCTGTAGTTGCTGATGAGTCATCAGCTTGTTCAGTCTCCAAACCAACCACTCACCCACTGCTCCAACTGCGCACCAAGAGAGAGCATCCAGTTGATAAGCTATGTCCCTGTAAATGCACAGCCAAAGCGATGTGGGCTCAGCCCGCTCTCACCCCTTTCATTTATGTCTGAGCTTGGAAATCATATCTTTCAACCTCTCACCCAACCTAACGTCCAGGATCCCTGATGTTCTAGTGCCACTTGCAAGCTAGGATCTGCTATAGAGAGCTGGTAGCTGGATCCTGGGACAGCAGTTCCTGCAAATGGGATGCATAGTAGCAGCATAATTAAAGAACTGGGAATTCCTAGTCCCCAATTGAACACCCAGATAAGTACTTTTTTCTATTTAGAACTTGATATATTCTAAACATTAAGTTCAGTCGTTAAAACATATTTCAAACACTGGACCAATTTAACACAACAAACATTTCCTGCA